>NC_135734.1:26822500-27125000 GCF_041903045.1 Epinephelus lanceolatus | reverse complement strand
TCATTCGGGCAGTCATCGCTGAAATGATAATGATGATGCAGATATGTAAAACATGATGCAACCCTTTGTGCGATGCCACACATTTTTAATGGGCTGTTCAGACATCGTAAAAAGGCGTTGGCTGAAGTTGAGCTCGAGGTCATCTTCAGGGAGGTGTTCGAAGTCAACTCCAGTCAAAGCTGACTCCATGCCTCTCGTACTGACTGCTCTTCAGATTACCCATAAAAGAGGGGGCACAACCAACCATGTTCCTGCCGAGCATGGTTCAGTCTGCTTTCCCCGACTGAGTGCATAGAAATGTGGAGTTGCGTCTGCAGCCATTTGGGCACAAAAACCTGCCAAGTCTATTGTTGCTTTACTTCAAATTCTCCAGTGCTCCTGGTTAGCGCTCTCCTCTCTCTGTCTCTCTGCAAGGCTCCACATTTACATGCACTCGGAAGATTAATCCTTTACTTTTATTATTTGACGAGGAGTTATTTTGGCTGGTTTTTCTTCTCTGCCTGCTGAACTCTGAAGTTTTAATGGGAGCTGCTTCCCCTTATTCTGAACTATTAAAGAACATATTGGAATGTGCTTTAAGATGACGGTCCACATGAATGTGACAGTAAGGCCATTTCTACTTTCCAATCACTATAACTAGAGCTCTTGCAGGTGGTAAATATCCCTGACGTCATGGCAACAAAATGCATGTTTTATTGCCTCATCCCATAGTGAATTGTGAAATGAATGACTTACTACTACATTCATGTAGTTAAGGGCTGTGGGGGTGGCGAGGGTAGATCTAGCCTCCTGTTTCACCGCTCTGAGCTCGCCACCCCGAATCAGAGTGATCTAAAAGAGTGTGGAGACGTGTGCGCGTGTGCAAGGTGGAGAGTGATGTGTGCGGATATAGTTTTTCCTATTTAACATAATTATCTGTGTGTGTGTGTGTGTGTGTGTCTTCCGAAGTGTAAGTCTGTATTTGTGTGTGTCTTAGTGTGCATCGGATGAAATGTGTGTGTTTTTCTTGTGCCATTTGCTCCTCTAACTTCCTCTGTCATACCCTCAGATGACGACATACGGAGCCTTTCTCCATAAAGGGGCATTCTGTAGGAATTACTTCAACCTCCTGGATCTGTTGGTGGTGGGAGTTTCTCTCGTCTCCTTTGGTATTCAGTGAGTACAAACAAACGCAGACACATTTGCCTCCTGATTGTTGAATTAATGAGCGCAATTTTAGCCCTGTCTGAGCAAATAGTTCCAGAAACAAAGGCGCCACAGGAAACTCAAAGACCTGTTTTTTCATACCCTTTTAAGTAAACATAAAAATTAAGCAAATTAAGCTGTGTATGACCCTGATGTTTGTATGGATGAAATTAATAGATGTGTAGAAACATACAAAAGTGCTGAAAACACCAGAAACTCCTGTATTAGAGTGGATGATATGTGAAGTGCTTTATGATTATTTAATTATGCTTAAAGCTTGAGTGGATAGAAGAAAAAATAGGGAGTGCCACACTGGGTTGATGCACTGTGTAGTAAATTGTAATAAAATCAGGTGCCCTTCAAAGATGGGGCAAATAGTCACATAAAGATAAAAAACAACGACTGACCAGCTCACTCAGTGTAAAGGTTAAGGCAGACAGTCCAGAAATTAATCCAAGGCACTCCGACTGTAGTTAAAAATCCTTATTGATTCATGGACAGACCAACACATTTCGACTAGAGTCTCCACCCTGTGGCAGTGACAGAAATTACGCAAATACTGTCCACGTACGTTTATATGAGTTCTGTGTCTCCCCGCCCTCAGGGACGCTCTCTTCACGTCTTTTGTTGCCTTTAATCCTTCCTCTGAATGCTGAGTTTCTTCTTCTCTGGAGCATTCACTCCAGAAACGTTTCTTGAACACATCTTGGGATTTTCCATCACACTCCTAGCTGCTGTTCCATCGCTGTGGTCTTTTCGTCTGCAGTGATTAATCAATATTGTGTGAGCGTGTTTGGTGAGAGCTTCAATTTAACAGACGTTCATTTATTTATAAAAGTTCCTCACTCCAACTTTAACAGTTCACTTTCTTCTCCTGATCACCACTCTCTCTTTCTCCTTCATTCACTCCTGCTTGTGTCTCATTCTCACACACATCCACTCACTCTTTTTATTTTAAGATTAGTCGGGAAGCAGTCAACATAACTTTGATTGTTGTCAGTAAACATTACAAGAAATGTCCCACTATTGTCCTAATATTGATTCCAGTGTCAGCCAGTGCTTCCTTATTGTGTGAATAAAGCTGTAAACAAGGTTTAGCAGCCAAGAATTTTGTGTTTGAATAGTCAGCATCAGTCAGCCCCCCGAAATCCATCTCAGTAGTTCCATCCAGTCCATCAGAAAGTACTCACCCTGAGAGGGTATTTTGGCACCAAGAGCCAAGGCACAGAAACTAAATTTAGTTCCTGGTACTTCTTGTTGAAAAGGTTTTCGTCATATTAATCCTTATTCTGGAATAGCAGGCTTTTAAACTAACTCTACACCCATTTGATTTCATTGTTCAGGTCCTCGGCCATCTCAGTGGTGAAGATTCTCAGGGTCCTGCGTGTCCTTCGACCCCTGAGGGCCATCAACCGAGCCAAGGGCCTAAAGGTGAGACCTCATCACAAAGTCAACCTGCAGCTTGTCTAACCGTGATCAGTGTGGGTGCCGCAATCTGTAAACATGTTGTTGTCTCTGTCTTACAGCACGTGGTGCAGTGCGTGTTTGTGGCCATCAGAACTATCGGTAACATCATGATCGTCACCACTCTGCTCCAGTTCATGTTCGCCTGTATAGGGGTGCAACTGTTTAAGGTCAGCAGTGTTGAGTTAAAAAAAAAAATAGTATTCAACACTAAGTCAGAGATATTTAGTTGATACTTAAAAAATGCACTAAAATGTGCATTGTTAGCATGAACATGTTTTCTTTTACAGGGGAAGTTCTATCGCTGCACGGATGAAGCCAAGTCCAGTCCAGAAGAGTGCAAGTT
The DNA here is from genome assembly GCF_041903045.1 of Epinephelus lanceolatus. Taxonomy (NCBI): domain Eukaryota; kingdom Metazoa; phylum Chordata; class Actinopteri; order Perciformes; family Serranidae; genus Epinephelus; species Epinephelus lanceolatus. The sequence continues at coordinate 27,122,005 of NC_135734.1, read as the reverse complement.
AGTTTTACTCATCTTGTTCCTTCACAGTTAATCACCTGCAGTTATCATCCCAGTTGCAGTCTTGATAACCTTCATGTAACATATGGCTTTCTCATAGGGGCACATACATCCTGTATAAGGATGGAGACGTGAACCAGCCGACCATCCACAAGCGAGTGTGGCACAACAGCGACTTCAACTTTGACAACGTCCTCATGGCTATGATGGCTCTGTTCACTGTGTCCACGTTTGAAGGCTGGCCTGCGTAAGACTCAAACTGTTTAATCTTGTTATTAAAGCTCTGACAACAAGAGAACGCAGATCTCAGTATTATCATGGGCAGGAATTTAGAGAAATGGGATCACATGCTCTGTGTTTTCATCTCTCCTCAGGTTACTGTACAAGGCAATCGACTCCAACAGGGAGAACCTGGGTCCCATTTACAACTACCGCGTGGAGATTTCAATCTTCTTCATCATCTACATCATCATCATTGCTTTCTTCATGATGAACATCTTTGTAGGTTTTGTGATCGTCACATTTCAGGAACAAGGAGAGAAAGAGTACAAAAACTGTGAACTCGACAAAAATCAGGTCAGTCAGCAGGTTTTTATGAAATGTGGAAGCAGTGTGTCTCTGTGTGTGTTAAAATATACTCATATGAACTTATTCCACAGAACAGCTAATAAGCAGCAGTGTGTCTCTTGACATTGTGGTAATGTGTGAGCAAAAAGCTGAAATTTACAGAAGTCTCATTTGGCAGTTCTTTGTGAAAATCCTCAAACTGATGATTACCATCACATTGTTAACATTGTAGCTCATATAGATGGCCTGGTTTGGACCCAAATGAGAGTAACAAGTGTGTCTTTAACTGAGCATTAAAACCAAATTTGTATATTTGTGTGCAGCGTCAGTGTGTGGAGTATGCTCTGAAGGCGCGTCCACTGAGGAGGTACATCCCTAAGAACCCGTACCAGTACAAGTTCTGGTATGTGGTGAACTCCACTGGGTTTGAGTACATCATGTTTGTGCTCATCATGCTCAACACGCTCTGCCTGGCCGTACAGGTAAGAAGTCACACTGTATTAACACCGCTGAAAAACAACCAGCTCTGTGACAAAAAATAAAATAGAATTTGTTCAAAAGAATTGAGGTCACGCTTGACAATAAGAATTATTTAGTGGTAGTACTGAAGATCACATATATTAAGAGGTCATACGTAGTGTTTGTGTAGTTTGGAAGCAAGGGTTGAGAAAAAGTTTGTTTAATAATACTTGTGAATGTGCAGACATTTTGGAAAATATAGTCAATATATAAATACTTAAATATGTTTTGTAGTCCAAAAAAATGTATCAAACACTAGTCGATAATGATAAAAAAATATTTTCATCAATATCGATGAATTAGTGTCATTATGTTTCTAGTAACCTTACTGCTAGCTTCCTACCTGCTTAGCTGCCTTATTAGCAGTACAGTTTTTTTCAGTTACTATGTGTACAATTTTAAAATGTTTCATTTTGGCTCCCTCCAGTGGTATTATGAAAAAAGACAGTGTGGTAGACGTGAATGCAAGCAGACCCAGGGACAAGGAGATAAATGGACTGAAAGCAACGCAAATTTTAATTCAGATTGTTTAATTTTTCTTCCAACATAAAACTTAAACCTTCAGAGTAATGTGAAGGATACTATAATCACATAAATAAAATACACATAGTGGCTTTAAAGGTAGTCCTTTTCAAGGGATAGCTGGGATCTTTTTAAGTGATGGTTGTATGATATATACTCAGTGTATTACTTACAGTAGATGGCCGTCGGCACGCCCTTGGTTTGGAGGAACAGGCAGGGTTTCCATCTGAAAACATCAATAGCAGTTTAGAGAATATTTTTAGTGCTTTAACTTGCCGCAGACAGCTTGTTGTGACAAGGATCCCATTGACAGCTACATTTCCCCATTTAAGCTCCTGGTCAAAGCCACCAGACTCCATTGACAAAAACAGTAATTTTAGGTCATTGAGGAACAGGAGGAGAACAGGAGGAGCTGCCTCGATCAGTTTGTTTGTATTATTGTGGGACTTATTGTAAGTAAATCCGAACGAACCCTTAAAACGCTAAAGTCACACAATACCACAAACAAACTAACTGATCGAGGCAGTGGTAGACCAGTAGCTCCTGTGCTCAGGGATGTTAAATTACGTTTTTTTCAATGGAGTCTGGCTTTGAAGAGAACGATATATTAATAACTCCAGTTCTCCTGTAGAAAATTGCTGTCTGACACTTAAGTAAAGCAGTGTAAATGTTTCAGATATAGCGTACACTTAAACTGATGTTGATCCACAGCAGTACATTGCTTAGCTTCCTTGTCGGTACTCTAGTCTGCTTCTCCAAATTGGGGGCATGCTGACTGACATCTACTGTAGGGAATACAGTGACTATAAGCAGGCACCTCATACATCCTCACTTTAAAAGAATCACTTTAATGCTATTTCTCTTTCTTATCATATAATTTTCTGTTTTTATCAGTCATGAAGGAAATAATAGCAGCTCCCTTTTCTTCAGTTTTCTTTAACCGCCCCTCTTTATCTCCTCTCTGCAGCACTACGGCCAGTCGGCGCTCTTTAACTATGTAATGGACATCCTTAACATGGTCTTCACTGCTGTCTTCACTGTGGAAATGGTTCTCAAACTCATCGCTTTCAAACCCAGGGTGAGTCACCGCATGCAAACGGCCTCACTCACAATCACATCCATTTAACTGTCAAGTTAAAGTGACTAAATAGGCGTTCCAATGTAATGCTGAATTGTTGCTAAAATGTATAAGAATGGAGCAGTGTTCATGAACATGTGCAAACTGATGAGTCAGTGAATGGTTTTCTCATTTTCCCCTCAACATCCCGGCCAACAGCTCTGTGTTGAGAAGAAGGACAGGATGCTAGTAAGAAACAAGTGTGGGGTGCAGTGCTGACTTTCCTTTTGAATATAATAGCACTCAGTGTTTCCGCAAATTAGTATCAACATCAGTTTAGTGCAGATCTAGTACTCTGCAGCTCAGCCACAATCTGTAAATCAGTGCACTATAATTTTGAGCCCTTCAGCAGAAGTAGCCAGCGGGGGCTCGTGTGTGTTTTAAATAACCAAAACATACATTTCAGTGTAAGAATAAAGACTTTTTCTTTGTGCTGATCTCACACCCTACTTGCCCACCACTCGCTCCGCCTCACTCAGGGCTATTTTGGGGATGCTTGGAATGTGTTCGACGCCCTGGTTGTGATTGGCAGCATAGTAGACATTGTTCTCAGTGAGATTGATGTAAGTAAAGCTACAACGAGCCCCGCTGCTCTCTGACCTCTCTCTGTTCGGGCCATCTCGGCTCACACTGCAGGTTTCCACGGCAGGACTCTGATTTCTGGCTTTTTATCTGACCACTCTTAATACTTAATATCTGCTTTCTTCTCTCTTCTTGTCCTCCCCTGACCCTGCCATTTCATTACACCCCCTCTTCTGATCATCTGTCTGATTCTGTTTCCTCTTCCTTCTCTTCTCGGCCTTTCTCTTTCATTCCCATCTTTACCCCTTACATGTAACCACCATGCATTAACAGCACTATTTCGCTGATGCTTGGAACACATTTGATGCCTTAATTGTTGTTGGTAGCGTCGTCGATATTGCTATCACTGAAGTTAATGTAAGTACTACTTTCTTCTGCCTTCCGAGTTGAACTGAAGCCTTACAGGAAAGCCACATGACAGTTGCCAGAATTATTCTCACTCTCTAGTGCAGTGGTTCCCAACCTCTTTGTCTTGAGGACCCTGAAAATGAAGTGACAAATTCCTGACTCTCTTGACAGAGAGTTGAGAGCAGATTGAGTCATTATTTGTATTTTATTCCCCTCTGATTTCTTTCATTTGAAAGATTTTAGAGTCCCTTAGTACACAATATTTCATAAGCACAGAACAAACAACACAATTAAGTCACAGAAATCTTTTTTCTTATTTCTTGACAACCCCTTAGACTTTGTTTGGGAACCTCTGCTCTAGTATGTTCAGTTATAACCTCCACTTTAAAATATTATCTGCTAAACTAAGAGCTTCCATTTTTATCAAGCATGTTAAAACTTTGCATTTGTATTTGTAGAAAGCCATTCCTAGGTGTTAAAGTGCCATTGGCTGATTCTGTAAAGCTTCAGTTTGACCTTCATTTATGACCTGTTGTTATTGCCGCTACATCAACAGTACACTGAGTTAATCAAATAGTCTGTCTTGTTTGCTTCTGCTAAATGTTTTATTGTCAGTGTGTCGCAGTAGTCTTTGTTGCAGGACTCATAAAAAAATGTCTGATGAATGTGCTGATTGTTAACCCTCGGACGCGGCCGGGTCAAAGACAGGAGTCTGTCACATTTCTCTGTGCACTGAAGCCTGTGTTTGGTTCAGAGCAGGATGATTTATGATGTGGTTGTCTAATTCTTACTCTTGTTCGTTTTGTTTCCATAGAAACTTGTAGAGGCAAGTATGGCAAAGACCAAAAATGTTGTGTGTGTGTAACCTGTTGTTTATAACAACTTTATCTTCGGGACCCCTTTACAGTGGATTCAAAACAAATGTTTTACTGACTCAGGCAAAAATAGATCTCTGTAATCTTCATAGGACACTAGATTTAATTTTAATTGAAAGCTTATTTCAGTGTTGCTCAAAGTCAGTGTAAATTCATGTCAAGGCTTGATAAAATAGTGGGTAACTACTTCTCTACATTAACCAACTATAAAAATACTCTTCTCTTTATGGCTCTTTACAAAAACACCTAAAACAAAGACTTAATGTCTGTGACCTACTTTGTTGTGTTTGCTTTGAGTTTGCAAAAATGGTAAAGCAACCCAGTCACCAGAATAAATGTCGGCATTGAACATGTCTGCAAACCATGGACACGTTACATTTGCACCTGATTGTGTAGCAGATACACTGAAACTTCACGTTTCAGCAATGCTGTGGTTAGTGGCGACTTTGGAATGACAACATTCAAGAAAATACAAGACAATCTGATGATGTAATTCAGACATAACATATATTATCTATACTCACAACACTCGCAGCAGTTTGTCCAGTCAACAACATTGCTGGTGTAGGTCCAACTCTGCCATGACCCACCAAGCAAAAAGAGGCGAGCAGCATAGGCACAAAGACAAATTCACACACTACTACACTTCAAAAAAAATCTCTAGAGAAGTAATTGCACTCAGCATGTGATAAAAAATGGCAAAAAATCCATTAAGGAGACAGAGTTGAGTTTGCTACCAACCTCAACTCATTATTCAGTCTGACATTGAAAAATCTATAATCTTCTTTTGCAAAACAGCGCCCACTGGTGGAGCTGTGTCTCACAGGCCCCTAATGCAAAAACACCACTGGCTGTGGTTAACGTGTGGTTGTGTTTAAACACAGAAACCACTTGTTAATGACTGGGAAAAGATTATGTTTTGGGGAGAACAACCCTGGCCGGAAACCAGCAATGTCTCTGTAAAAAATAACCACCTTCCAGGCCACTATCCTGACCTCAAAAACAACTGTCTCGGTAAAAAAACAATTACTTTTTGTGCCTAAAAAGCCGCTGGAAAAACACTGACAGGTTGCAACAAAACACCCATATTTGGTGCCAAAAAATCTGCTGGGAACACAACAATGACTCACTGAATTACAACACTTACAGCACTTTAGAAATGTTGTGATATATATGAAATGTCAAATGTAATGTTTTCATGGTTTGCAGAATCGCACAATGCCAGTATTTTCTTCTGGCGACTGGGCTGAGTAAAAATTTGTAGTCCAGGACACAAACACCAGGAATGCTATGAGACCAAAAGGAATAGTTATAGTGATGATGGTGCTTGTTAGAGGTGCAGTGTACCCGAGACTCACTGCTCAACCGGCCCCTCCTCCCCCCCTCCTGAGTGCTCTCACGTCTGAGCTGCAGTGCTGTTTTTCTGGAGTTATATCTCATGTTTTCTGTGTTTTCTCAGTTTGTTCTCCTAAGTGTGTGTCTGCATGAGTGTATAAACAAGCACTAACTTTGTTTAAAACATACAGTGGTGGTGGTGGTGGTGGTGGTAGTGTGTGTAGGTTTTTATTGTTCTGCATGCGTGTTTTACATGTGTACAGTTTGTACTTTAAGGTGTGCTGTGTGTATGAAGTGTGTGGTGAATGTTGGGAACATGATGTTGATATCACAAGGACTGTCACAGTGGTTCTTGTGAGGCACCTTTCATCCACCATTAACATTTATTTGTGGTTTGCGTTGCATGTTGTTGTTGCTGTTTGTGTCACACAGCAAACTGACTAGATCAGACATTAATGTAATCATCTCTAACAGCTGATCTACCATGGGTTTGCATTTTAATTTTTTGCTGCTTGCTTGCCATTCCAGTCATGAGCTGTGTGATTGTTTAGTTTCTCACTCAACTGCTGTGACCTCTCCAAATGCATGCTGGGAAGCGTCAGCTAATTCACCTCACTCCCTAACATCCTTTCCATGTCCCGCCTCTCACAGATGGCGCTCGGCCACCCGCTCCATTCCCCTCCGGTCAGTTTTTTCCATAGAGCCTTGTGCAGTTTGCCCTCTCTTTCTTGCCATACCCCTCGATCTTTACCTCCAGACAGAATGGCCCTGGAGCTCAGAGTTTGTCCGTCCTACACAACAATAAGAACAAATTTAAAATAGAATCTGTGGCGCTTAATCTGCTTGAAAAGCTGAAATATGGTGTGAGAATTTTGTTTTTTGCTTTGCTTAAAGTTGTGTAGGCCACTGCAGCTTCACAGATTTTTGATTGAATGCATCGACATTAGGTAAAACAGATGAGTCATGGAGTGAAGTCAATAGAAACACTTGAATTAAAAACTTAAATTAGGCTTCAGATACAGTCCTCAAATTAAAGTCTCAGCATCCTTTCACCATACAGTGATCAGGTAAGATTCTGGGAGCTAAGAAATTCTTCGGTGGATCAGAAGACACTGATTTAGTGGTTATTTTTGTACATTTACACTGATGGTGGTTTAATGCAGCTGAGTTTGAGGTTCTTTGATGATCTTGTGTTTGTGTCTCTGTGAGTGATTGTCTCTGTGTTTTGTTCTGTCTTCCTGTAGTGAGCTCTTAAAGCTCAGAATGGAGCTCATGTGTAGCGCAGGTGTGTAGACTCCAGTCAGGTGCATGAACTCCAACTGTAACTCTCTCCTCTTTACACCTCTCTGCCTTTCCTCTCCGTCCTGTTCCAGTATGACTCAATCTGTGTGGTTTTACCTTCTGTCCCAGTACTGGTCTCTTCCTCTGGTTTCCTCCTCCTCCTCCCTCTCTGTCTCTCTCTTTCTTCTCTCCTGTTGTTCATTCACCTCTCTTTCTGCACCGGACTGTGAGAGCGCCCTGCTATGGCAGTTTTTTCTTTTTCTTTTTGGAGGGCACTACTGACATGCATGAGTTGCTGCATTGCTATGAGTTCACCAATGGCTCCTCATCATCCAAATGTCTTGCGTGTGCGTGCAGTGCTTCCCCAGCAACGTGGCAATGCTGAACGCATGCTCCATCAACGCTGTGGCCAGGATTACCTAAAGAACCTCCTCAAGCTAATTCTACTTTTTATTTTATCATTTCTGCTCATTCTGCACCTCATACTGGCGGTATGTAAAGTATCGTGCTGAGGGATTTGAATGAAGCCATATCTGTCTGGAGTATCTTTGTTTTCAGTGCTGAGCCTCCTGATATGACTCTTTTCAGTGTTGCGTAAAGCTCATTCTTTTGCAAAAAAATCACATTATCATACAGGTTCAACCTAACCGCCACCACTGTGACTGATTTTATTTTGCACCTGGACTTTTTTCTGTGTACAAATGCTCGCCGAATACTGCTGATATCTTGTAATTTATTGTCAATGACGTGAATTGCAAACTGTGTATGGGTGTGGATTTGTGTGAGCGAGTGTGTAGATCAAATTATTTTATTATGCTTTTTGGTCAGCAAGCATTTTCATCTCAAGCCACTAAAAAATACTTGGTTTACATCAAGTCATTGCAACCCAGAGGAGAGTGAGATTGCAGCTGTTTTATATGTACTCCAAACCTTTTCATCAGCGCCTTTAATGATGCACACAGTGTATGAGTTTGTCCAGTTAAAGGTCCAGTGCATAGGGTTAAGGGGGATTTAGTGGCATCTAGTGGTGAGGATTGCAGATTGCAACCAGCTGAAACTTCTTCTGGTTAGAATTCAATCAACGTTTATTGTTCAGGAGGGCTTTACCAGGCAAGTCACAGACAAGGCTGCTAGCCCAGCCCCTGTTATCATGTGCCTGCCTTTTTTAACCAGACATGGAATTATTCACAGGGGTCTCCTCCTCTTGAAAACAAGCAGACCGGGTGATTAAAACCGATAAATACACTGAATAAAGCAGTTTCACATGACAAATCAGTGTTTCTCCGATGCTGTTCAGCTTGTCAGTGGCGAGCCCAGCTCCTGCTAATGCGTGCTCACCTTTTCTCTCTAATAACCTAAGATCCAGACATTCTGGAGGGGTTTACCAGGGGTCAAATTATCCGCAGAGGTCTCCTCCTCTCTAAAACAAACAGACCCAATTATTTAACTTTACTTTTCCGACACGGCTCATTGCAAAGGGGCCACGACGTTGGACGAGGAGAATAAGAAAATGGGCCTATCTAGAGCCAGTGTTTGGTTTGTCCATTCTACAATGGAAGCATGGCAGTCTCCATAGACGAGGACCCACTCCCTATGTAAGGAAGATGCCTGATGAGGTGTCCAATATCAGATCTTAATGGATACCCTACAGCCAATTAGAATAGAGCATTCACCTGGACCAGGAGTAGACAGCCTGTGGCTTGTCTTGGATCTCCTTAGCTAATCTAGCTATGGATTCCAGATCGAAAAACGTCTTGGAGGACAATAGAGAATTGTCCAGTGCGTGGACATACTCATTTGCTTTTACTGCCAGTGCCACTGCAGAGTAGTCACCCGGTGGTAAAACATATTAATAAATGCTCATTCAGACCTATTAGTAATGTTAGCAGCCGACTTTAGACCTACTGTTACCTTCATTATACGGCTTAAATATGTTTTGCGGCTCCAGGCAGATTATTTGAGAGTTTTTTTGGCCAAAAAAGCCTCTTTTGATAGTAAAGGTTGCTGATCCCTGACCTAGACTATGGTATAAGTAGATATAAACAGCTCATTATAAGGTAATGAAAACACAACAGTTCTCATTTTCAGGATATTATACACTAACAGATTATATTACATTTCTGTCAGTATATCCCTTAAATCCTACACACTGGACCTTTAAGCCATATGTTGATGTGCCTTAATCTGACACCTAAACGTTGATATACAGGAAAATCTAATAATCAGCTGTGAGTCAAGGCTTTGAAATAATAGCAGACGGTGCTTTTATCATGACATGAATTCATAACATTTGTTACATCAGTAAGTTAACTTCCCATTAACGTTGTCTGAAGCTTGGCGAAGACATCATAACCATAAAACCCATTCAGTCCCATCAGTTAATGACCATCACACCGGGGGAGTGATAAAGTTGTGTCTTACATGTTACTAAGTAATTAATTAATTCCATGTTGTTTGTCAGTCTGACATGCAAGTCCCACGTAGGAATGTTAAGCTGTAAACCTGTTGTGTGGCAGTCCTTCTAAGTGTTAAGATAACATGTCATGTCTGTCATTATATTAAGTGTACATAGACAGTGAAACATGAATGTCTGTCTTTGTCATAGTAAAACAATAAGACAGTTTTGTCCCGTCAGTGAGAAGAGTAGTGACTTTGTTCTGTCTGCGTCTTGACTGACATGTGCTGGCGTTGTGTGATAAAGACTTTTCCAATGTAATGTTTACGTGTTTGGCCCAATGTGTGTGAGACCTGCAGCCTCTGTGCAAGTCATTAATACAGGTCTTTGATTTTAAAGCCAACGGAGACTCCTCAGGTGGATGAGCAGGGGGTAAGATGCTCCGCCCCCCCAACCCCCCTCTCCCCCTTCAGGGCCATGCCATGTTTAGATCTGCATTTCTTTGTTTGGTATTTTTTTCTGTTACACCACCTACGATCTATCGCTTATCTCTGTTTCATTTATTCTCTCATGGTATGTTCCCATTCTCTGTATTTTTCCATGTCTTTTCGCATTTGTTTGGTTTGTTAATTTGCATATATCTTTTTTTTTTTTTTCAAAAACTTTGCTTTTCATTTTCCTTAATGTTTGGAGTTATTTCTAAGGAGAGTGTGTCACTCAAACGTGACGCTGCGTGTCCTGTTAGGTGGGAGCGGTTTTTGTGCCGCTCTTCACGTTTGTGCTGTTGACACTGCTACATGGTCTCTGCCACCATTTTTGCGTGGGGTAGTGACCCATGGGTGACCCCCCCCCCCCCGGGATCAGGTCAACCAGCTCTGACCTGTGAAACCTCCTGGTCGACCCGTTCGGGTTGGCCCCACTGTGACTCCGCATGCAGTGACTCTGGACTGAGGGTGCCATGCTTGTGCAGATGTGTCCTATCAAGTATGGCAAGGTTTTCTCCAGCATGCTTGCCTCCTTGCTTCCTCCCCTTGTAGGTCTGTACAGTGACAGGGCTCCTGATAGTGCTTTGGACGCAGACTAACAGACACATATCAGCTGTGGCTACACTGCTTTAGAGACTCTATTTAAATATGTTTTGACCAGAAAATGTCTAAAATCTGTAGCCTTGTACTTTAAACATCTATCAGAGATTACCACCACACCAAGAAACCAATCCAAACCTTAAATGGAAAACTAGGTTTGCTCTGAACATCTAGTTTTGCAGTGCTGCTTTCAGCCCATATGTATCTGGCTCCAGGTCTCAGCTCAGACCTCATCATCCTGTAAAGCGCAGCCAGGTGCTCTGTGTCCACTGCATCCTCCGTTGCTCTCCTGTCCTCTAACTCCAGACTATTTGTCCACAGAACACGGAGGACAGCGCTCGCATCTCCATCACCTTCTTCCGTCTGTTTCGAGTCATGCGGCTGGTCAAGCTCCTCAGCAGAGGGGAGGGCATACGCACCCTGCTTTGGACTTTCATCAAATCCTTCCAGGTGAGGTGTAGTGTAATTATCTGATCAGTGACTGACAGAAATATTAAAGTCGCTGATATTAATCTTCTTCTGTGTTTTTTTTTCTCCTCTTTTTTGCCTGAAGGCTTTGCCATATGTTGCTCTTCTGATAGCCATGCTGTTCTTCATCTACGCTGTCATTGGCATGCAGGTTGGTAACTAAATGTGACAGAAAATATTTTTCCTCTGTGTTACCAGAGATGGTGAGGTTGCAGTTAAATTCATGTGCGCAATATGTTTGTATTAGGTGTTTGGAAAAGTTGCCATGGTGGACGGCACGCACATCAACAGAAACAACAACTTCCAGACCTTCCCTCAGGCTGTGCTCCTTCTCTTCAGGTGTGTAGGATTTCAGCCTACTCTCATCCCCAGGTCGCCTTGTCACGCTCCGTGTGTGTTGCTAAGAGACGCTGAGGGGTGTGCCAAAGAATCTGTATTTGACTACTTCAGAATGGGAACCGGTTGCAGGCTTTGGGGTCAAGGGTCATCAGGAAAAAAAATTCACTGTGCTTTTAATTTTCTGGGTTACTGAATGATAAATTTGTGTCTGGCACACCTGTCTGTTTCACCAGGTGTGCCACTGGAGAGGCGTGGCAGGAGATCATGTTGGCCTGCATGCCAGGGAAACTGTGTGACCCAGAGTCTGACTACAACCCCGGGGAGGAGATGACCTGTGGCAGTGGATTTGCAATAATTTACTTCATCACCTTCTACATGCTCTGCGCCTTCTTGGTACATGCACAAAAATTGAACAGTGTTTGGTTTACTACTGACTGTTTACTTCATAGTGCAGTATTTGCAGTGTTGTATCATACAGTATGCACTTTCTTATACCAGCGTCACTAGAACACTGTAAAATTTAAGATTTTATATTTCATACATTTTTAAGGGCTGTCATTCCTACTGTAGGAAACAATGCATATTTCCCCCTTTTACTGCAGTACTATCCATCAGTCTAGATAATTCTGCTTTGAGTTTTGGCCGTAGAGATGTTTGCCTTCTTTCCAATATAATGGAAGTACAGTCAATGGTACATGGCTTGTGGTGCTCAATGCGCCAAAAAAATGAATTTGAAAAACTCAAAAGCAATTTCTTTTACCAGAGATCATGACCTGATATTAAGTAAGCAGGTCATGATATAATTATATTCAAGAGTATTTTGATTTTAGGGTAAGCCATCCCTTGAATAATTAATTCAAGGGAATAATTAGAGAACTAAACAAAGTTGTGTTATGTAAATGGCTGTAATTCGATAGTAATCTGTATAATCAAACCTGTTTAGAGAAAGCAGCAACTAAGACAGCATCACAGGTGTTTGTTTCCTATAAAGTACAACAGTCACAACTAATGCCACAACAATGTGTGTCTTGTTTTAATTAAGTATAACTGATTCAGCATGTTAGACTCATGGAATAGTATTTAACACTAAGAATGTACACTTTTATTTTGAAGTTTAGCTTTATTTAAAGATTGCCGTAATTTAGAATACTGCAGATATTCTGTGTCTAGTGATAATGCTTGATATGATTTTTTAGAAACATGCACATTGCTAAGCAAATGTATGTAAGTCAATTTCCTGCGCCTCTCCAGATTATCAATTTGTTTGTGGCTGTCATCATGGACAACTTTGACTATCTTACACGTGATTGGTCCATTCTTGGTCCGCACCACCTCGATGAATTCAAGAGAATTTGGTCAGAGTACGACCCCGAGGCTAAGTATGTGCTGTATTATCTACAGAATCAGAAAGTATTCAACATTCATGTTTATTTTTATGTCATTTGTCATTGTCAGTTGAACACTGATAATAAATGTCTCACATTCGTTCTTGTTTTTTGTCATACAGGGGCAGAATTAAACATCTGGATGTTGTGACACTTCTTCGTCGGATCCAGCCCCCTCTTGGCTTCGGCAAACTGTGCCCTCACAGAGTTGCTTGCAAGGTCTCTTCTCCTCCCTTATTTTATCATCTGATTTATAAAATACACACAGAAATAGTGATCATGTAATCATCCTGTTCCACCATGTGCTTCTATGTGCTCTCTTCTTTCAGAGGCTGGTAGCCATGAACATGCCTCTGAACAGTGACGGCACTGTCATGTTTAACGCCACTCTGTTTGCACTGGTGCGCACTGCCCTGAAGATCAAGACAGAAGGTAGGAGCCAAATGTAAATCACATAACACTGTTCTGCTCTAGTGATGGTGGACCAATTCTTTTCACAGTATCAGCTCCCTCTAGTTGAAACCCTTTAAGTCTTGATACTTTTTGCAAATTATGGTATCAGGTTTTCCGTGACACACCGTTATAGCACATGCGTGCTCAACAGCTAGTGCTGCCCACCCTAAAAACTTCTCTTCATGCATTGCTAGTCATGTATCATGTATAATCATGTATAAGTTTACATTAATAGAAATAAAGTATTAATTTTAATACATTGATTCAACATCCCACTGGTATGTAATGAGGCTATGCAAGCTTGAAATGTCACTGACCAAATCTGTTGTTCTTTGAGGGGCAAGTAGCAGCCATCTCACTTACCTCCACAGCCTTGTGCTGCATTCATGTGGTGTCAGAATAGATGGAAAAAATGAGTTCTTGAACATATTTCATAGCTTACCGGATCCATTTCCTTTGCACTTCGTTTTCAACAGGTCATTTCAACTTTAAGAGCAATAGAATACCACATCTTCTTTGTATCGTCCATGTTGTTTCCACATTACAACTTAAAGCTCATGAATGCACCAAAGTCAGAAAACAAAGGCCATCTGAGGAGCATGTGAATGCAGCATTGGTCTTGGCTGGCAATGGTCTCAAATGGAGTCCAACTCAGTCACTTCTTGTTTGGATAAAATCGGGGATTCATGAGCACTGTGACATTCGACAGGCTGACCCCATACTTACAGAACACTAAAAAGAGCTGTTCAAAAATATTAGATTTTTTCTTTACGACCATCACTTTTCTGCTCCTAAAAAATACATATAATACTCTGCTGATGCATTCACTGATCATTCTCTGTTACCTGTAATTACGAGTGTGCGTGGATTTAAAGTGGCTGTGAACTGCAGTGCTGGTGTCTCAGGGGCGTTTGTCTCCCTGTGGTGCAGGTAACTTAGAACAGGCCAACGAAGAGCTGCGAGCTGTCATCAAGAAAATCTGGAAGAGGACCAGCATGAAGCTGCTGGACCAAGTGGTGCCCCCTGCTGGTGGTTAGTGAAACCTGCCTCTGTCTGTCAATGAAATCACACACACCTCCTGGTCCTTCTGTTATAGTTTGACATTCAAACCAAGCTAAAGCAGCTTGCACAGAATCACACACACACACACACCATATGCTGCCCACATGGTGTTTGCATAAAATTACAGGAAGCTTCAAACTGCTCTTTTATAACGATGTCCTTAAGTAAAAACTCGCTCACACATTACTTCTCACACACAAGTGAAGCTGTATTGTGCTGTTTCTGCTCTGCTCATGTTGTCCTGGTTGCCCCCTCAGCAATGTGTTTCTTATCTATGTGTGTATTTGATCTACATTTCTCTCTCCGGCCCTGGATGCTGATGGAGGCCACTGACTGTCTGCTGGGCTTTAGGCTTGCATGGCCGTATAGACCACTGTGCAAGTGCATGCTCTGTCTTCCTCACTAATCTCTGTCTCTCTTCTTATTTATCTGTCTCCTCTCTCTCTCTCTTCTCAATTTCTCCGACTCACTCAGTTGTCTTAATCTCTGTCCTTTTTCTCACCGCTTGAGCTTCCACAGCTTATTCTTCTCACACTCTTATATCTCTGTATCCAAAACTCTGAGGCACTTCAGAATATTCTGAAGCAGTTCTGTTTTAGGGTGGTGGCATGGAACTAGTGTTGCCTCTCTCTCCGATCTCTGTCCCCAGCGTGCTTGTTCAAAGTGATTCAGACCCCTGCTTCAGAATGATTCTCACACACTCTTAAAATAAATCAAAACAATTCCAATGGGACAAAAAAATACATGCAAGAACATGCCCTAAATACAAGACTCACTGACTAACACACACCATATGACAAAAAGGCATACATGAGCACAAACAGGTGATTTTACGCAAACATACTGACATGTATGATGCATACTGTAGATCTGCTTGCTTGCATGTGCTAATGTAGTAAATTTAAAGGCATTTTTGGAGATTTTTGACAAGAATGTGATTCATACATTCTCCTGTCTCCCAATAAAATATATTTTAAAAATTGAATTAATTGAAAAAAAAAACAAAAAAAAACATAAAATAGGAATGCACCGATTGTTAAATTCTGGGCTGATACCGGTGTTTTTTCGTTGTTGTTTATTTTGGATTTGTTATTTATTCCCCATTTTTGCCAGGGAAACAAAGAGATCTTCATTATTAAAAGTAGCTGAACTGTTTTATTAGTATCATACTAATTTATAAAACAACCTTGAATATAACCTTTCACAAAAAACCCCAAAACATTCATTTATTCATTCATTTTTCGTACCAACTGTTAGGGATCATGGGGGGGCTGGAGCCTATCCCAGCTGACATTGGGCAAGAGGCAGGGTACACCCTGGACAGGTCGCCAGACTATCACAGGGCTGACACATAGAGACAGACAACCGTTCATGACCATGCTTGTGCAGATGTGTCCTATTCCCCCCCCCCCAGGCTTGCCATGAAAAAACCCCCCAGCAATATCTCAAGACCACCGTGAGGAAATTTCTTCAAATTTGGCTCAAATGTCCACTTGGACCCAATGATGAACTGATTAGATGTTAGTGGTCAAAGGTCTCATAGATCACTGTGACATCACAAAACACATTTTTGGCTATAACTCTAAACACTATAAAAAAATTTAAGCAATCATCTAGTAGGATAAAATGATGAAGTGATAACATTTAATATCCAAAAGGTCAAAGGTCAACTTCACTGTGACATCATAGTGTTCTGGAAAAATACTTTTTCTGGCTGTTTTTCAGCGTCATAACCCAGGAACAGAGGGGGAGACGTTTGGTCAGATACTGAATTGGTGACACTAATCTTGGGCGTCCATCTTGAAACTGCTGATTGTAGAGATTTTCTGTGCTGCCGGTTTGAAGAGTTGTGTAAAAACATCCACATCATAGAATTTGCAGCTTCTCTGCAGCAACATCTGAAGCACTGTCAACTGTCATGGCTACATATTACTCTGCACAGACAAGGATCTAAATTGTAACCGCAACTTGACTGGTTCACGGAGGCATACAATCTAAAGGCAGTAATTCTACTTCTTATATCATAATTCCCTCTCTTATGTCTATTTGATATTGCTTTGAAAACATCATTACATTTTTCCTGTAAACAGCTGTATTTATTCAAGTTTCTTACAAAACAAACTTAGTTTTACAAGATTACATTTGAACACATCGTGATAATGTTATAATTTACCTTCGTACAGTATTAATCTTGACTGAACAGACCTTGAACACATCACACGGTAACTCAATGCAACCTCTTAAATCTAGTTCCAGCCACCAGCACTTCTATTTCTGCTGATTTCAACACGAATTTGTTGTTCACAATGAAGCATTATCAGGGAAACAACAGGGTGTGTCCTCTGATATGACGATAGTGAGTTTACTGTGTCCTTTTGTCCCACCGGCATCCCAGGGAAGATCTCTGTTTGTCCCAAACTTGTTTTAAATTGTCGCAGGATGACAGGATACTGTTAGTCTTGAGCCCTGCTTTTTGCCTTCACAAAATTGATGTGACACAACAGAAAAACATCGGCCGCTGCCATCAGTCAGTGTCATCTCTCTTGCTGATAGCGCTGATGACAGTCAGTAAGGCGAATATCGGCTGATACTGATGTTCGGCCAATGAATCGGTGCATCCCTTAAAAGTGTCTTAAAGCTAAATGAATGGAAGTTGTTTAAGATAAGGTTCTCTTTCACTGCTAATTACGCACTGCTAATTGGACAGTAGCAGTATTTTATACTCATACTGTTTATTTGTAGTCTATCTGACTTTGATTCTGTCCTCTTCATCAGTAGACAAAGTTAAGGAGGAAGAGGCAGAGAAGTTAAAATCGATACTCACAACTGTAATGGGTCATACTTTAAAATTAAATCCATCCAATTTAAAATCAAACATACATATAATGTAGAAGATCTCCTCTTTTATTTGTCACCCAAAGCTGTTCAGATTTATAAACACACAAACCCCAACATGGAGGTTTAGTAGCAAATATTTGATTTTCTGTTCTTTCTGAAACACAGCGAAGGATCTCATGTGGTGCAAATTGAGGTACAGTATATACACCATCAAGATGGATGTATATAATTTGGATAATTTTGGTTGATTGGGGGTTTAAGAGGGCCTCACTTGTCTGCAGTCCTGAGCTGATGGACCGACGATCTTTTAGGAGAATGAACGAGGGAGGAGCAGAGCCTCTCCCTCTCTCTCCCAGGGTGCTGTGTGTAGTGACGTGCTGACACAGGAAGCATTTGTGTGGTCTGTTCACTCAGATGATGAGGTAACCGTGGGGAAGTTCTATGCCACCTTCCTGATACAGGACTACTTTAGGAAATTCAAGAAACGTAAAGAGGAAGGCCTGGTGGGTGCTCACCCGTCGCAGAACAACACAGCCATCGCCCTACAGGTGAGTATCACAGTGTTTGTGTGTGTGTTATCTATGAAAGAGAGGAGAGAGGCTGTTTGAAATTGTGTGAAGACATGGATTTATGAGCGAGCATTGCAAATCTGTTGTGTCAAGTCTGTAAAATGTGTCTTTGTACATTTCATTCAAATATCATTGAGTGTGCTAATGTTATGGTTTATGATCCAGCAGGACGTTCATGATCTTGGTGTACAGTATGAATCTGTTACTGTGTATTTTCTTTAATGTTTTTTAATGTGTAAATGTGTTATTTGTGTCTCTGCGTCTTTAAATATCATAGATGTTGATGTTAAGCGTGTGTCATCGTCTCCAGAAATCATTTCATGTGTTTTCTGTGCATCACGATCCACTCATCGACTCATGAAATTCACATGCAGAGCTTGTCGCCATTTCTGTTACCTTATAATGTATGATATATGGCCACAACATACTCCCATATATCATTTTCAGACAGTAAACATGACCAGTTTTAATTTATGTAAAACGACATTTTTGTGTATATTGTGCTAATTTGGTTAAGTGCACCTACAAAGTGAAGGAAAGGAAGAAAAGTAATTACGCTCTCACTGCAGCACATGTGAGACAAAGCACAGCTGGACGCTGCACGAGACATTCCCGCAGAGTAATCCTCACAGCAGGCTGCATTCAGGAGAGCACATTTGTCTGTCTGTGTGTTCTCATCTCTCACAGTCTGTCAGTACTGTAAATGTCAGGTGTTGCATATTCCAGCACAGGTGTGTGTATGCCCAGTATGTGTGGTGGTTGTGACTGTGTGATGCCAGATTGCCTACTGTGAGCTGTAAGATGAAGGTTACCGCTGGAGCGTTTAGCCCTCTTATTGTCATGGTTACAGGCTGGCCTTCGCACGCTGCATGATATTGGGCCCGAAATTCGCCGAGCGATATCATGTGATCTGCAAGATGACGAGCTAGTAGACTTTATTCCAGAGGAAGACGAGGAAATTTATAGGGTAACTGCTTTGATTTTACATGACAGGAGGAATGTCTGTGGCAAAATTTCAATAATGTGCTTGTAAAGTTACTTAATGGTGTTTTCCATATAGAAAGCTCTTTATAAGAGGAAATATTAATCAGCTAAATATGCAGTAGATGTAATGTCTCTAGTTTATATAGCTACATTATGTAGCTGTTTGTCCATTTGGTTTATTTTAGCTTCCTTTGTTTTTTCTCCATTTCAATTCCAACACTACAAGCAGTACATTCATTTTTGCTCACATCATGTGTCATGAAACCAGCTTCTGAACCTCTTTTTGCTCATACAATTTCTGAAACAACACGTTGTCACTCCCAGCTCGTCAAATACAGCAGCTTTGTCAGTGGCCTCACTCTTCAAAATGACTCCTAACGTACCCCTCTAGCGTCAGCGTTGGACTCTCAGGGATGGTGTGTCAGTGTTTGACTCATCCACCACCTACTAAAGGATGCCTTGTGTGTCTGAATCAGACGCTGACAAAGCTGCCGTTTTTGAGGCCCTGGGAATGACAACGAGCTGTCTGAAAACAAAATCAGCCCTAAGACTTAACATCAATTGTACATTGATTCTGCTGCTTTGTAAGACGTAGAAGCTCTGGTGGTTTTACTTTGAGCGTTCCTTTACAGCGTAACGGCGGACTCTTTGGTAACCACCTCATGAACGGCGGTCATCGCCGATCCAACGGACACCAGACCAACGCCACCCAGCGTCCGCTGCAGGTGCAGCCTCCACCTCACTACGCCCACATGGAGCAGCCGGTGGGGCGCCTGTCTCGAGCCAATGCAATGTCCCATCCCAACCACCATCACCACCACCACCACCATCACCACCGCCACCACAACTCCTACGGCAAGTCTCCCAAGTCCACCAACATCAACCTCAACAACGCCAACGTTTCCAGTCTTCCCAATGGAGGACACCATCGTTACTACGAGCATGCACCTCCCAATGGCTATCCAGGTCTTCGCAGCTCCTACTATGACTACGACAAGCCCCGGACACCCCAGGGTCAAAGGTAACCACGCACTGATCATCAGCCTGTGATCTGCCGCAGAAATATATTAAACATCAGCTGTAGAGTCTGAAATATCTGTGCACCCTGTGTCTCTGAACACATTTTGTTTGGTGGTGTGCTCTTATTCCTGAAATTGCCAGAATGTCGAAATTCAATATATAGAGAAGAGAAACTATTGTGGAAGTTTTAAAATTAATTTTGTTTCTAAGTGATTTCATGCAGCTATCTTATGACAGCACATTACTGAGGAAATTTAAAAAAAAAAAACAGTTTCTATGCGTTGAGAACTCACTGCAGCCAAAGGGACATTATCTGTTGCATGAGTATTTCTTCCCACAGGCAGGACCCAGCTTCTTATCAAACCTTCCCTTTTCACAAACCTTTATTGTACTGTAAACCCTTCACTCCATAATGGATCACGAGCCCACTCTCATACTGACAGTTAATTTCATAAGTGATCAATAGTACACTTATCTCCTGATTTCCCATGCTCTGTTTAGTCAGCCGCTCCAGTATTGGGCCTGTTTTTCTTTAGTACCCAATAAGTTTGGGGGACAATTCCATTGCTGCCACTTTACGAAAGAGAAATGGCTTTTAGTTTGTTTCTTATCTTAAGAGTAGAAAATGGAATTGTCAACCAGCACTGGAGTCGACATCCTCCATCACGCGCTCTCCTCCTCATACATATATATGAGAATGCTGTATATGTTTCATATACTGTATGATATATATATATACAGTACAGGCCAAAAGTTTGGACACACCTTCTCATTCAATGCGTTTTCTTTATTTTCATGACTATTTACATTGTAGATTCTCACTGAAGGCATCAAAACTATGAATGAACACATGTGGAGTTATGTACTTAACAAAAAAAGGTGAAATAACTGAAAACATGTTTTATATTCTAGTTTCTTCAAAATAGCCACCCTTTGCTCTGATTACTGCTTTGCACACTCTTGGCATTCTCTCCATGAGCTTCAAGAGGTAGTCACCTGAAATGGTTTTCCAACAGTCTTGAAGGAGTTCCCAGAGGTGTTTAGCACTTGTTGGCCCCTTTGCCTTCACTCTGCGGTCCAGCTCACCCCAAACCATCTCGATTGGGTTCAGGTCCGGTGACTGTGGAGGCCAGGTCATCTGCCGCAGCACTCCATCACTCTCCTTCTTGGTCAAATAGCCCTTACACAGCCTGGAGGTGTGTTTGGGGTCATTGTCCTGTTGAAAAATAAATGATCGTCCAACTAAACGCAAACCGGATGGGATGGCATGTCGCTGCAGGATGCTGTGGTAGCCATGCTGGTTCAGTGTGCCTTCAATTTTGAATAAATCCCCAACAGTGTCACCAGCAAAACACCCCCACACCATCACACCTCCTCCTCCATGCTTCACAGTGGGAACCAGGCATGTGGAATCCATCCGTTCACCTTTTCTGCGTCTCACAAAGACACGGCGGTTGGAACCAAAGATCTCAAATTTGGACTCATCAGACCAAAGCACAGATTTCCACTGGTCTAATGTCCATTCCTTGTGTTTCTTGGCCCAAACAAATCTCTTCTGCTTGTTGCCTCTCCTTAGCAGTGGATTCCTAGCAGCTATTTGACCATGAAGGCCTGATTGGCGCAGTCTCCTCTTAACAGTTGTTCTAGAGATGGGTCTGCTGCTAGAACTCTGTGTGGCGTTCATCTGGTCTCTGATCTGAGCTGCTGTTAACTTGCGATTTCTGAGGCTGGTGACTCGGATGAACTTATCCTCAGAAGCAGAGGTGACTCTTGGTCTTCCTTTCCTGGGTCGGTCCTCATGTGTGCCAGTTTCGTTGTAGTGCTTGATGGTTTTTGCGACTCCACTTGGGGACACATTTAAAGTTTTTGCAATTTTCCGGACTGACTGACCTTCATTTCTTAAAGTAATGATGGCCACTCGTTTTTCTTTAGTTAGCTGATTGGTTCTTGCCATAATATGAATTTTAACAGTTGTCCAATAGGGCTGTCGGCTGTGTATTAACCTGACTTCTGCACAACACAACTGATGGTCCCAACCCCATTGATAAAGCAAGAAATTCCACTAATTAACCCTGATAAGGCACACCTGTGAAGTGGAAACCATTTCAGGTGACTACCTCTTGAAGCTCATTGAGAGAATGCCAAGAGTGTGCAAAGCAGTAATCAGAGCAAAGGGTGGCTATTTTGAAGAAACTAGAATATAAAACATGTTTTCAGTTATTTCACCTTTTTTTGTGAAGTACATAACTCCACATGTGTTCATTCATAGTTTTGATGCCTTCAGTGAGAATCTACAATGTAAATAGTCATGAAAATAAAGAAAACGCATTGAATGAGAAGGTGTGTCCAAACTTTTGGCCTGTACTGTATGTCATGCTTTCTCTGCCCCTTTTTCTCTGTGTTCTCTCCTCCCTTTCTCCTTCCTAACCAAAATGCTTTCTCTCAACCATCCTCTGCTTTCTTGGACAGAAGGCGCTACTATGAGACCTATGTTAGGTATGTTGCTTTTCTAGGTTTGGCTCCAGCAGTATGTCTCCACAGCAAAACAAGGACTTTATTTATGTTTATTTGTTTCTTTTTGACTTGGTTTTGGATCAGGGAATGGTTGCATCCTTGCTAAGTCAGTGTTATGTGCTATATGCTGGCCAGTCATTTGTCTGGCTGTTATCTGCCTTTGTTATGATGCACTTGTGCCGATCCTTTAAAGTAGTAATCACATAATGTTAGTGGCCAGCATATCGCTGAGAGCAGCCCTGCTTTATGCATGTGTCAAAGTGACTTGCTTGCTTTGAAGAAGGACCTAGATGCTCGAAAACAGGGACATGTATGAGAATGATTTTTTTTAAAAGCACTTTTAGTCACTGTGTTTTATACTCAAATCCTCAAAAGTCCTACTCTTAATTCACTCTAGAGCAGATCTGTGTTTTAATGAAGGACGTCAAAGTGGTTGGGATGTTTAGATGACTGGAATCTTTTGCCTGTTGTCATGATCTGGCTGTGGTAATATTTATATGGGTGCTTAGTTGCATCGCTGCCCCGTGGAGGCTTGCGTCTGCATGGCAGTGCATGGCCCTATGCCAGTTACTGTGCTGCAGCAGTGTGCACGCTCTGACCCCTGTGCCCTGACCTCTCATCAGGTCCCATGGAGTCGATGGACGCCACCCCACCATCCGTAGAGAGGAGGAGTTTGATGAGGACCGCTTCTCTGGGGAGTATTACAGCGGGGAGGAGTTTTATGAAGACGACAGTATGCTGTCAGGGGACAGGTATTTATCTCTCTGATTTATGTAGCAGACGTACGTACAGTTGTACCCTGCTCAGGATAGGAGACGTATTTGAAGATATATAAATAAAAGTGATCTGAGATCGAGTGTGCAAAACTGTTGCTGTCAAACATGCTCTTTATGTTATACGTTGGCAGGTATCAGAACAGTGACACAGAGTATGAGACTCCCAAAGGTTACCATCACCCTGACAGTTACTATGACGATGATGAGCAGCCTCTCTACCGCGACTCACGGAGGTCACCAAAGAGACGGTTGCTTCCTGCCACACCTCAAGGTGGGTTACCCTCTTTTATCCTGCAGCATGTTTAACTTACACACATCTTCATACAATTTTCCAAGAAATACATTGTATCAATTTAAAATAAACTAATACACAAAACAGTGAGAGTGGAGGGCATGGGTACCCTTAGTACCCCATAGAGGGTACGTGAGATTTTTTTTTAAATGTTAGTTTAGACCACATTTTATATTCAATATTTCAATTTCAGTGCAGTCGTGCACTAGTACACAAATTTGCAGCATTCACAGATAAACACTTGTCTTTTGCCGGACACATTTCCCCCACAAACACAACATGCTAATGTTTTAGCACACGCCTATGGCATTTTACACTGTATAAATTCTCCTAGCAGTTAGCAAACATTTCCTCTTCTCATATGAATTCAGGAACAACAGCAACATTTAACAAAGGTTACAAATTTCGGCTCCATTACAACTCACAAAGTTCACCTGCAAAACAACTGTCATACTTTTCCGAACAAGAAAAACATGCTAAAGTTATTAGCACAAGCCCATGGCCCATGGTATGAATTAGCCTAGTGACTAGTGAGGATTTCTTCTACTCATATGAAGACAGGTTGAATAACACCCAAGTCATAAAATGCTATTTTGTGGAGGCTTTGTTGTCTTCATAATTTATTGTTTCTTAACTGTGAAATAAAAGTAAATAAAAGCTTGGTTTCCACTGAGGGAAATGGTTTCAGCTTGTAAAAATAGACAGTGGGTCTATATCGCCACAACATGTAGTTATATTTCTGGGGAGGTGCTATGGCGTTAATTCAACAAAGAAGTATAAATCCCACTTAAGTTACATAATGCAGCTCTAAAGAAGTCATTAAACAGCTTTCTTAGTCATCAGTCACTCCACTAAATGCACATTTAACACTCACTGTATGATTTACCCCCCCACTGGTTTCATATTCTTTGAGTGTTTGCATGCTGTCAAAGCTTCCTGCATGAGGTCACTCACTGGTCCACTCCTCACTCGTTCAGGTCACAGGAGACCATCCTTCAACTTTGAGTGTCTGCGCAGACAAAGTAGCCAGGACGAGCTTCCACATCAGCGTACTGCTCTACCACTGCACCTTATGCAGCACCAGGTAACACAGGCACAAGTCTCACCTGTACTGTTTGCTCACTTACATTATTTTCATCACTGTGGCACATGTTTGGAATTCATTTATTAATTTATTACTTCCCTCAGTCCCTAAATTAAATTATATGAAAGGTGTCTTTCTTTAGATGGCAACTTGACTGTGTGCTACAACTGCCTACTGTGTAGCTGTATATAAAGTGTGTATATCCTGAACCATCAGGTTATGGCTGTAGCAGGCCTGGACTCCAGCAGAGCCCACCGCCTCTCCCCGACCCGCTCCACCCGCTCCTGGGCCACTCCCCCCGCCACACCGGCCAGTAAAGACCAGTCACCATACTACACCCCCCTCATCCGTGTGGACCACCCACACAGGGAAAGTGCTGCTAGCAGCCAAGTGTCTGTGCGCAAGAGCTCCTGGTACACAGACGACCCCGAGTTCTCTCAGAGGACATACTCACCTGTACACCTGCAGGTGCCACCTGAGTACCACAACCAGTACCACCAGAAGAGAGGCAGCGCCACCAGCCTTGTGGAAGCGGTGAGTTTGAGGCTTGGACGGGATGTAGGGAGAGGAGAGGTGTGCGTGACTCATAATGTGATCTCACACTGAGAAATAAGGGTTTTGAAAGGGTTGTTCCTGATGTGCGGAGTTTCTACTCAGAACCATTTGCTTCTGAAGAACTCTTTTTGGAAGAAAGGTTCTTCAAGGGTTGTTGAATGGGTTTTAGAAAATCTTGACCTTGAAATACTTAAAGTTTAGTCATGTCTCAAATGGTATTTTTAAATGTAGGAATCCCCTTAATCAATCCATTCACTTGTGTTCTGCCATAGCTGATATCGTTACCATCATTTCATGCCAGACCATACCACATGGTAAAGGTAAAGGTAAAGTTCCACTGATTGTCACACACCTGAATGTGTGAAATTTGTTCTCCGCATTTGACCCATCCCCTGAGGGAGCGGTGAGCAGCAGCAGTGCCGCGCTCGGGAATCATGTGGTGATCTAACCCCCCAATTCCAACCCCTGATGCTGAGTGCCAAGCAGGGAGGCAATGGGTCCCATTTTTATAGTCTTTGGTATGACCCGGCTGGTGATCGAACCTACGACCTCCCAGTCTCAGGGCGGACACTCTACCACAAGGCCACTGAGCTTCCGAAATCCTTATTTTTTTAATCACTTGGCATTTTGGTTCTAATTTGAAACCAAGTTTTGGTTCCCAACCCCAATGAACCACTGAAATAGTAAAGTCTGTCGTAGCAGGTGTTGTGGGTTGCACTGGACCACATCAGCCCGGTACTTTTGGAACCTCATGAAGCCCAAGGCTGCTGGTCGAGTATGAAAACATTCTCAAAAGAACCCATTCGGTGGGTTTTAGATGAAACCCTTGGACTATTAAAGAGTTCTCCCTAGGAGCACCTGGATGGATTCTTGTTAGCACTGTCAGCAGATAGAAAGGTCCTGGATAGAACTAACCTGAGTGCCAGACTGAAGCTCCCAGAACCTTCAGTCTGACATCGCCTCCATTGAAGGTGATTTACAAGGGGGAGGGAATTTGATTTTTCCCTAACCAATCAGTAGAGATCAACGACTCACCCAGAATCTGACGTCATTAGTATCCATGCCTCGGGGTTGCCGAAAACAAGCGAGCATTGCCTGTTTAAAATGTCTCTGTCGCCGTGCACGCCCAGCTGCGTCGCCGTTAAATCCAGTTTAGCATCTTCCTTAATTTGGTCCTCCATTAACGCAAATAGTGGCGAAATACCTCGATAGCATCGTTAATGTGGTCTGTAGGATCTGTAGCGGTTGCCATTGTTGCTATCCTCACAAGTTACCCACCGGCGTACAGCTTGACATCAGTGTGGCGCTGATTGGCTAATCGCTAGACCCGCCCCCACCCCCGGCGTTCATTGGTCCGTCCATCGTTCGGACGAGATAAATCGCAAATTCATTGCAGTATGCCAGACCAGAGATGCAAGCCTCCTCAGTTGAGTGGGCGGGGTCTATGGTCTGGAACCAGGCTAGGATAGAACCCCTAGAGAGGGCTCTGGGTGGACACATTGCACCATAGAAGGGTTTTCTGCAGAACCTCTCATAGGGGGCTCTGGGTGGAACCTTTCACAGATGGTTTTAGGTAAAACTCTTTATGCTGGGTAGAACCCTCTACCCAACATAGGTAGGTAGAACCCTCTGAAAGGTAGGTAGAACCCTCTTTTTATAAAGGTGGAACCCTTATAAAAGTGTTTACCAGGAACCAAAAAGGGTTTTCCGATGGAGACAAGCAGAAGAGCCCTGTGTTGTTCTAGTAAGCACCTTTATTTGTAAGAGTGCAGGCACATTTGTAGATTTATGCTGCTGTCAAAACATTGTGACAAGCAAGATAAGTAAAACAAGATTGCAGAAACCCACGGTAACATATTTGTCCTGTCGTTCTGTCGAGCAGGTTTTGATATCTGAAGGGCTTGGGAGATACGCCAAGGATCCCAAGTTTGTTGCTGCCACAAAGCATGAGATAGCAGATGCGTGTGAGATGACGATAGATGAGATGGAGAGTGCAGCCAGCCACCTGCTGAACGGAGGGATGGCCCCGAGCGTCAACGGGGTCAACGTGTTCCCCCTTCTGACTCCAAGGGACTATGAACTGCAGGACACGGCAGCCAGCTACAGCGACGAGGAGCCAGAGACAGAGCCGAGAGCTCCTTACGAGGAGGACCTGGCAGATGAGATGATCTGCATCACGACTTTATAGCAGTGGCTGGAGAAATCTGCAGTTTAGAACCTTATCAGACTACAATCAACGAAAATTTCAAAAAAAGACATGCATCTGTTGGCTCTGACCAAAAGAAGTGCCTTTTACATTGAAGAGAAAAGGCATATACAAGAGAGACACATTAGTCCCGTTCATTTAATTGTTCTCCACCTGCCAGAAGAGGAGGTCACAGCATAGAGCCAGATACCATCCCTGCTGAGCACAGAGGGACTGACTGCACCCTCCTGTCGAAGGCCTCAAGCTGGAGGTGTCGTCCAGGTTCAGCCTGCAGCCAATCAGAGATGAAGATATTGATGCCAGTGAAAGATGGACCAATTGGCAAAGGTGTGAGATACTCTCTAGGGCGGGTCTCTAAAGGTGATGACAATCAGATGTACGATGTCATTACCTCGGTCACTTTATTAAGGTTTGGCATATCATGCAAGTTTTCAATGCAAGCATAGAAAGGCATATCTCCTCCCTGTAGTCATTAGTATGACCTGATCCCTTTGTTGTTAGAGCAGACAGAGCGTTTAAGGATTGCTACAGCTGAGTCAAAAAGTGAAGAGCACCAGTAGAGTCGTACCAGATTATGCAGGAACTAACTGTCCTACTTATAGCATCATTCAACTTGAGATATGTACTTTTGAAGCGACAAAAGCATTTGTGATAAATGCACTAGCAGGCAGGTTATTTTAAAAATTTTAGAATATCCTGATTAATATTTCATAGTTGATATGCTGTAAATTGTATTATATAACAAAAGAAACTTTGTAAAGAGATATTCTATATTTTGTAATTATGTATCATTTAAAAGATCAGCAATATGGACCCTTGTGACTCCTGTTATGCTATAAAAGCAGACTTGCATTTATTTATTAGGTACAAGATTCTGGTATTTATTTGCCTTTTATTTTTTTGCTAATATGCACCCTTTATTTTGCCTACGAAAACAGCATTTTTAAGTGGTTCCGCTTGTGTGACAACACTACTGCACAAGATATGCAAATGGCTTTGATTTCTTAGCTTAGGAGTACACGTGTTACTTCATTAAACCAACACCAGTTGCATAAGGTTAAGCCCCCTTTAACGGAGCATTTTTAGAAGGCAAGCCTCAAGGATCCAGCGCTGAAATTTTATACAGATGTGACAAACACATTTGTTTGCATATTTTGTGCAGGGCATGCACAAGGATTTTAAAATGCATAGTGCATTAACAATGCTGCTTTTTTAGTTGGTTTCAGAGTCAAACCTAGGTTCCGTCAGCCCCTACTGAAATGCCTTTTTGCTGCTGAAAGAACGAAAAACGATAGATGGTAATAACAGGGATAAATTTAATTGTGCTGGGATTTTCCATGACATACTCTTTGTTGATGGTGTAATTCCATTCAAACCTTTGTACTGAATCTTGGCAATCACATCTTAGCCTTTATGTAGTGTGTGAGGCCTCACAGCCTGTGGTGGCAGGAGACACATGCACACATCCAAAGGTCAGAAACAGTCCAACGTGTGTTGTAGGTGGAGGGACAGAGGGTGTCCTGGTGTCAGGATGCTGGAGAGAGGCTAAGCAATACTAACCCCCCGCCCCTTTCTCTCTCAGCCTGCCTGGTTCCTGCATACAGTATACCTCGTTAGGCAACGGTGACAACATATCATTGTCTCAACTTCTCTGTCTGTCACAGTGTCCCACAGTGGAGTCTTTGAAAGAGATTAGGTCTGGACTTTGTGTTTTTCTCCCCTAATCATGTTTATTAATGAGACTAGGAGGGAAAACTCACCCTGGATGCATAAAAAGGAGCAACTGAAGCCCACAAGTTGGAACACAAGACGACAAAATATCTTTTAGTTTTTCTCATTTATTGATCTGTTACAATGCGGATACCGGACTAAATCAACTCAAGTGGGCTTTTTCAGGCATTACCATGGAGAGTTTGAATTAGCACCAAGGATATTTAGGGTTAATGTGTCGTTCATGAGTGTTTGATTTGTAGGCGAGTGCGTACTGTACTCTAATTCAACCGAATACTGTCATGAAAATGTAGGTTTTCCATTTTGTGTGCACATTGAAAGGGCTCTTTGAATTGTTTGTGAGTAAAAAAAATGTGTTCTAGTCCTTTTTGTTGATGACTGTCATATAAAAGGACCAATGCACATAACAGGCACATTGTACTATTCGTAGCAATTACAGTACTGATGAACTGAAGATATGCATTATTTTGTAAACACTTTTAAAAGTTGTGTTAAACTAAAGATGAAAAGAACTTACTTTTACCTCATGTCAGGGATTCCTGAAAAAAGAAAATAAAGATTTGGTTCAGTCTATACCAATGGTATTTAAATATTAGCACATAGCTGTTTGTCTTTGCACAAGTAACTGTATAGTGCTTTTGTTTCTCCTTTTTCTAAACAGATTTGTGTATTAAGGTGAGACAATTTTGTACTTTTTGTGACTGTGTGTATGGTTTAGTGGAATCTATATTTGTCATTTACACCTCACCTTACAATGCTGGGAATGAAAGAGTATTAAAAAAAATATTTTCAAGGTGCACTGTTTCTCTGTTCGCAGGTAGGGAAAAAAATTAAAATGGTAAAGTACCAGTTTACAGAGAAACACATATTGATTTGAACGTTTCTATTAGTTTTCTTCATATTGTTCTGATTATAATTACTATTACAACTATTAATGTTCTGATGAAAGCTGTATTAAAATAGAAGATAATGTAAAATATGTACAAAAGTATGGAAAGACCCATGGTAATGTTCTCTACTTGAAAGTCTTGATATTTGCTCCTTAATGTTTTTATTCGGTAAACATCATTTCTCTTAGTAGCAAATGCTTTACTATAACCTTCTAGGTTTTGTATCAATACATTTTTTTGTATTTTTCATTTTATTTTGGCCTTGACTTTATTTGAATCGATACTGATATTTTATTTTCTATTGATCATCATTGAATAAACTTATGCTGAATTACTGTTCTCATTTATTTGTACTCTGCACTTCTTACAGAACAAACACCAGATACTTTGCAGGACGAGGTAGAAGTGTGCTAGAAGACTGTCTTTATCATCAAAAAACGCAGGTGCTCTTGAAGAAAAGGGTTAGCACAAGGGAAGAAAAAATTAACTTCAAGCACTCACGTGGAGCAGGAACAAATGCATTTGAATTAAGTTTATAAGTTTAAATTAAGCCTTTATTAAAAAAACATGGCTTCTTACATTAAAACATCAGCAAGTTTCAACCCTAAGGTCTTCATCAGGGTGACTTTATTAGTATTCTGAACACTATACACTGTTTTCATCTCCACTGATTCTGATCTCTTCATTCATAAATCTTCAATTAGTAGCCTGGGCTATTACTTAATTAAATCACTGAACTCAACAGGTTTATATTAAGGACATACGTCTATATGGGACAGGCCTTTAATTCCTTTTGCACAAAACTGTTGCTCAGCAAAGCAGGTAAATACTATCAAATAAATTCTTTACTTGAACCAGTATGAATATTACTTGAATAAAAATTGGCCTCGAATGACATACCAGTTATGTTATGGCACCCGAGGATAACAGCACCTAGCATACCGATACAACACAACTTTATCCTGTTACAACAATATTCATAACTTGGATTAGTTTTTATGAAAAACACTTTGATCGGTGGACCCGTACAGACTAAAGAAATATAAATAACCTTCGGTGTAACTGAGGAATGGACACATACTCTGACTTTATGACAGCTTCAGAAGAAGGGAGTCACCACTTGTTTTTGTCATGCCAGTAAATCTGAATGACTTACAGTGCTCATGGTCTCCGTAAAATGATCTGAACCAAGCTAACGATGTGTAGCATCTTCATATCGACAAAAGTTAAAACATTTATATTTGTATGCTCCATCTACACAGCTAACTAACATTAGATCAAGTGGGCAGTCAACAATCTGGTTTTATTCATCCAAAGAATTCTATAAAAAATGAACTGCTTGGCAACCAGACCAGGCCTCTAATTGAAACAGGCCTTTATTTGTCAAAATGTGTAGCCACACCATGCGAGTAAAAGAGACTGGGCCTGTAAATGGGACCAGGCTTTTAATTGAAGTTATACAGTAATCACAATTTAAACCACTTTGTTTAAACCAGTTTAAACAAACATTGTAGTCATAGCTTCACAGATGTGTGTGTAGCAGGTGACAAAAATAAAGTGTAAAGTGAATTGCACACATTTCAGGAGATCATCTTTTAATGGATAGTTGCAGGTCTGAGCACATTTTAAGCAGGAGACACTTTAATGGTTGCAGTCTCCGCAGTCATCGTCACCTCTGATGCCTCATCGTCCACAGAGGTATCTTTACCACACAGCAGGAAGGGCACTGCATATTTACGAAACTGTAGAAAACAAAACGAGCCAGGGAGAGAAAAGTTCAGCCAACACAAGGCATACTCTGTATTTTTTTTAACCTATTACCAAACATTCAGACATCATTCAGCAGCTACCACAATGTGCATTATTGTGCATACAAACACAAATCCAGATCATATAAATAGCAAAACAATGCTATACTTATAATTAACAATGATGTGCCAAAGTCGGGAAAGAGAAACACATTTTTAACTCGGGCATTTAGTATATTAACATTTAATTAATTGCTTGTAACACACTACAATGTAGTTGTGAGTTTATTAATGAAGTTGTAGCACCATTGTAATAATATAAAATATGTCCTTATAGAAGAAGTTGTAATTATTGAAAAATAATGTACATTAATAAACACTTAAAATGTCCCTTTATCTGCTTACAACTGAAGTGTTATCTATTCCATTTATTTAACGTTGACATATGACTTAAAAATGCTAAATGAGGCTGGTTAAAGTACACTTTTTATAATATAGTAATGTACATATATTAATGTCTTGGAAAAATATTAGAAATTCTCAAAAAAAAAAAAAAGGAACTTTATAGTAAGGAAAGACTGTGAAATCTATGAAATGAACCCACTAAAATGATAAAATTTACCTCAATGATTACATTATTTGCACTGCAAATGTAACATACTGACATGTAGCTTTTTGGTTTTTCTGGTTATGTTGTGTATTTTTGTTTTGAGGTGTATGCCCTGTGATGCAAGACCGTTTTAAAAATGTTCTGATAATACAGGGAAATCAAGTCAAATAAAACAGATTAACAGAAAAAGTTATTAAATTAAAATACAGCTGTC
Source organism: Epinephelus lanceolatus (assembly GCF_041903045.1). Lineage (NCBI taxonomy): Eukaryota > Metazoa > Chordata > Actinopteri > Perciformes > Serranidae > Epinephelus > Epinephelus lanceolatus. The sequence continues at coordinate 27,089,644 of NC_135734.1, read as the reverse complement.
TTTACTCCCACTGCCCTAAAACAAAATATATTGCCCATCACTACCACTAGATGGTGCTAACGTGAAGTATTTAGAGCTGATTCACAGCAAGCTTTTTCCCTTTTTTTTGTTCATTAGCTCTAAATTTAATTATTTTCTTGATGTGGTGTTACAGTACCTGTTTGTTGAGATAAATGTAGATGAGAGGATTGTACACAGTGCTGCTCTTGGCCAGGTAAACAGGCACCGTGCCCACCAGCGGGTGAATCTCCACATCAGGGTTGGAGACCACCACCATGGCCAGGGTGGCGTAAGGCAACCAGCTGATCAGGAATGTCAGGACCATCAGAACCACCATGAATGCCACCTTCACCTCTCCTTTAGCTACTGCACCACCTTCCAGACAGGCCAGCTTTGACACCTGTAACAGAATGTTGTTTAAAGTAGTTATAACAGTATGTATCACATGACTGCAGAGTCTCTTAACTGTGGAGGAAATACTCTTTGACTTAAAGGTCCAAGGTGTAGGGTTTAGGGGAATATATTGGCAGACATGGAATGATATATAATAAGTGCTTTATTAATTTTCGTACACTGAGTTATGGTTTGAATTTGACCACTGAGACACATTTCTGAAATTCTGCAGGCTCATTACAAGCCAGCCAAGTGTTCTATTGTTATCTGAAGAGCTGAGTATTTCAGACAAATAAAGATTACTACAGTGAGAAAGGGATGAGAGCATTTTAAGATCTAAAATTAGGATCAGTCTGAGACAAGAGGAAGGCCATTTCTCAGGAGCTGAATTTAAGAAGTAGTATGAGAGTCTTTTTGTTGTTGTTTTTTGGTAGTGTTTTTACCAGCATAGAAGGAACACTGAAAGAATCCTAACCTAAAGAAGTTTCAGCAGGTTGCAATCTTTAATCCCAACGCTAGATGTCACTAATCCCCCTGAATCACACATGCTGTTACTTTAAGTAAAAGTAGCAATACAACAGCATAAAAATGCTTAATTACAAGTAAAATCGTGCATTCAAAATCCTACGTCAGTGAAAGTACAGATTTTAATCACTAAAATGTGCCCATGTAAGTGGTAGAGAATTATGTATGATAAGATTGTAAATACTGAAAAACAGCAAGCAATATTTTACTGTTATAGCAGGTTGAGTTGGAGCAAATTTTGAATATCCAGTTAAGTAGTTACGTCAGTGGTACCCAACCTCGGGTTCTGGCCCCCTCCAAAGGGTCACAAGATAAATCTAGGAGATTGTGAGATGATCAGTGGGAGAGCAAAAAAGAAAACATATAGTTATCCTACACAAATGTATTGTGGCTTTTCTCTATGTTTTTTTGTAAAATATTGGGGAATTTTATCTCCTTCTGCCTCAAAACATTATTTAAACTACAATTACTGCCTCATGATTGTCGCCTCCACCAACAGGTATAAGTTCTCTTTAGTACCACTATCGATCAAGCTACTCAATAAATAAGGGATGATATGACAGGTGTGTGTGTGTGTGTGTGTGTGTGTGTGTGTGTGTGTGTGTGTGAGCATTGTGCTACTCTGTACAGTGACTTCTGCTAGGATTTTATGCACTGTGTGTATTCTGTGTTTTATATTTATGTGTATTTTGTGTTTTATGTTTATGTAAAGAGCCAAGCGTGACTGTAATCTGCGTGTTGATGTGAGACGCCGGAACTTTTTTTGTATGCCCAAGATGCATTTCTCTTGAGAGACAATAAAGATCAATCTTATCTTATCTTATCTTATGTCAAGTTGCCGTTTGCATCCATGTCTGTCCACTCCAGACTCATTCAGTATGTCTGGTGAAGACAGAGGAGCACAGAGGACTGATAGAGATCTTCATCATAAGAGGCAATAACAGTCACCTGAAGATCATTGAGGTAGACTAAGAGAGGAACAGGACAAAACACAGAGTTGAAGCCATGACAATTGACAATGCTTCAAATAAGAATGTTGGTGCAAAGAAGCTACAAATTCAACCCAACGGCGCAGAAGAACTGTACAGTCATCACAGTTTCAAGATGGACAACCAAGATTAATGTCACCAAATCTGTCTCTGACCAAATGTCCCCTTCTCTGTTCCTGACTTATGACATTGAATAATGGTTAGACAAAGTGTTTTTGCAAAACATTATGATGTCACAGTAAAGCTGACCTTTGACCTTTTGGATATAAACTGTCACCACATAATCATTGTATCCTATTAGACATGTGTGTAAATTTTTTTCATAATTAGCAAATGAATTCTTGAGATATGGCCAGAAACCTTCGACCACCAAATTCTTATCACTTCATTCTTGAGTCCCAGCAGAGTACAGGGATAATAAAATCAAATCTGAAAAGGGGGAAAATTAAGAGGGGAAATTAAGTTGTTAACAACTCATCTGAATTAAGGGGCCCCAACACTGTTATCTTGTCAACTGGGAGCCACAGGTTACTGTATTTCATATACTTACATTTACTTATATTTTTTACATTAAATCTCATTTTGAAAAGTAACTAACTACAGATTTCAAATAAATCTAATAAGGAAGTACAATATTTCACTTTTTTAAGAGTGGAAATACTCATGTAAAGTGCCTGAAAATTGTACTTGAGTACATGTGTTTACTCTCCACTGCCTGTGATGAAGCCAAATGTCTAAATGCTCACCTGGTGTAATGTCCACATCAGTTTTGTGTAAGATGCCACGATGACAGCAAAGGGAACTGCGAAACACACTGCAAAGTAAGCCAGGATGTAGGAGACAATTTTAGGGTCTCGGCTGTGCCAGTCTGGTGCACAGGACGTCCCGACACCTTCCAGCTCATACCTGCCCCAGCCAAACAGGGGAGGCAAGTTCCAGGTGAGGGACCACAGCCAGGATAAGGCAATACCTCCAGCTGCATGCTTTTTTTGGAAGGTCATCTGCCCCAACGGCTTACATACAACAAACATCCTCTCCACTGCGATCAGAGCAACTGTGCACAGAGATGTGATGCCTGCAGACAAGTAAGGGACAGTCAGAGGGACACATGGGGGAAGCAGGGAAGTGTCTTCTAACTGAAACATGTGAATATATATTGTTTTATGTTAAATGAAATGTGGCATCTTATTAAATGTTTGTTTAACTAATTTTAATTAATTACAAATTAACTGAAGATGTTTTACATAGGAAGGGATATTCACATTATACTATAATCAATAATACAAACAATTAAAAAAACTGCTGTTCTCCTCTTTTCACTCACCAAACAAGGACACAGCAAAGCCCTCCATCACGCAGCCTGTTCTTCCCAGGGAGAAGTACCCCTGGGCGTTGTTGACCACAGACAGCACCCCTCCAGTCATAGCTGTGCCCAGGTCAGCCACAGCCATGTTCACCAGAGCGTAGTTGAGCGGCTGCCTCAGCTGCTTGTGCATGAGGGACACAATGATCACTGTAGCGTTGAGTATGATGGCAGGACCGGTGAAAAAGGCCATGATGATGGAGAGCACGATGAAGCCGGTGCGTGACAGAGGGGGTTCCCCGTGCGGGCCCACGTAGGAGGAGGCATTTGGGAAAAAAGCAGATGGCTGCATGGCATGCAAACCCTTTTTAAAAAAAGTAGTGAGGTAGTTGCTTCTTGTCCTGGAGCTTCTAGATGTTCAATATCTCACCACTCGAGTGTGACAGGTAAGATTAGAAGCCCACAGTCTAAGAATAAATCCTCCAGATCTGGATTTAACAAAGAGTAATTCCTTTAAATGATGATGATCCTTGATCCTTCACCTTTTACTTGATTGTAAAGGCACTCACACAGAATGACTCCACACAGCGCTCCTCACCAGGATCAGCCCGCTAAGCAAGTGCAAAAAAAGGAAACACACAGAGGAGGTGTGTCACAACATGATGTAACTACAGTAAATATTGATGAGGGGTGACAATCTCTGTCTGGATCTCTTGCTCTCCATACACAAACCAGGGTTCAGAGAAAGTTCAATCAGCATCATGTCTGGTCAACTTATCTATAGAGCACATGTAAGTCAGGCTCCGTCATATCTTAGCGAGCTCATAGCACCGCATTATCCCACCAGATCACTGCGCTCTGAGAATGCAGGGTTACTTATTGTCTCCACAGGTAGAGCGGGATCCAGAGCCTTCAGCTATCAGACTCCTCTCCTGTGGAGCCATCTCCCTGTTTCGGTCCAGGAGGCAGACACCATCTCCACATTTAAAAGTAGACTTCAGACTTTCCTTTTTGATAAAGCTTATAGTTAGGGCTGGCTCAGGCTTGTTTTGGACCATCCCCTAGTTAGGCTGATATAGGTCTCCAATGATACACCGATTCCCTTCTCTCTCTCTCTCTCTCTCTCTACTTTCCTCTTTCTTGCTCTTAGATTCTGAAGTGTTGGTTCTTTTTCATTTGCCAATATTCCCATCCTATTACTGCATGTCATTTACTCGGCTTCTTCTCCGGAGCCTTTGTGCGCCACTTTCTCACAGGTTCCCTTGAATTGCGGCTATGCCTGGATCATGGGTTGTGGTTGCACTGCTGTTAAGGTCCTGCCTGATGCAGGATTGATTGCACGTCTGTCCGTCCTGGAAGAGGGGTCCCTCCTCAGTTGCTATTAAAGGGGTTTTTGGGGGAGTTTTGCCTTACCCACTGTGAGGGTCTAAGGACAGAGGGATGTTTTTGCTGTAAAACCCTCTGAGGCAAATGATTTTTGATACTGGGCTCTATAAATAAAATTGAAATCAAAATGTAAAAATGTTAACCGTTAACCATTAAAGTATCTTCACACTATTAAGAAGGTAAGAGAATAGAATACATCTTTATTGTCCACCATGGGTGGAAACTTTTCTTCGGCTCACCACACACAAAAGACAACACTGTAAAAAACAGACAAACAGTCAGTAAGACAAACATATACTGTAAAGTCATTACAAAACACTTAAACACATGAAATCAGCTCATTGTCTATCTATGGTTCAAAACTCATCAGTCATGTTGTTGAGTTAAGGATACTGATGGCACTTGGGATGAAGAACTGCAATAGAAGGATGAAATCTGGAACAAGACAAATGTCAGAAAGGATTTTCAAATCATGAGGATTACTACACTGAACCTTATAAAATGTAAATATATACTCTGCAGAGTTTTTCTAAAAAACAATGCATAGACTCATACAGAAATAATCCCTCTCAGTCATCACCCACTTAAAGTGTGTGGTCATGTATTTATCTGCAGACACTCTGCCTGTATTTTCTTATTTTTCTTCTTATTTTATGTGCTCAGGACATTTATGTGTGTGTACCCCCACAGCGCTCAGGTGACGTTGGGGCTTTTTTAAAAGCTAGGTAAGCAGTCAGCATCCAAGAGACACAGACATTTAATGTCTTAATCAATTGCTAAACAACACTACAATGCATGTAAAATCAATACCTCCACTGCATCTCTGGACAGTCTACACTTTGTATTATGTCTAACAGATGACTGTGACAGATGACTGTGTTTTCTGTGGGTCAGCTTAAAAACCCGTTCCTGTAGTGAGATCCCATTTAACCCCACCGGTAATCCCGAAAGTGACTGGTTAAGCTTTTATTTACATGCTATGTAGAGTCTGGACTCAGGATCACTGTGATGTGCTATAAACAGCTCTCTATGTTATCAAACGCTGAGTCAGACTGATGCTAGGGTACACGTATTTAAACTTTATAGACACTTGACTATGTGAAAGGGGTCTGTACATGAGTAAGCCTAATTGACAACATATGGCAGGCTACACTGAGGTGTAATCTGTCCACAGTCACAGTTCACTGGATGAGAATAAGGTGACAGTTGTAGGTGTTCTGACATAAATGAGTTAAGGTTAAGCCCCTGGACTTATCATGACAACAGATGTCCGATGTTTAACCCTGTAAGAGGTTTATGTCCAATCAAGTCAAGACAGAGATTACAACTGCTTGGGTTGAGAGTTCAACAGCAGTCTGGCTCTGTTGTAAAGCTTTACGTCTGGAACACTACGTTTAATTCTGATTCATTTGAAATAAAAGGACACATCCCCTGTATATTTTCATTGTTTTAAGAAGACTGACCTTTATCTGTTTACAGGAAATTACATATTAACCATGACATTTGAGTCGGGCAGTTTGACTGAACAATCCATCCCAAGGTCCACTAACTCACTTTTCCCAGAGGTTTCTTTTTACTGAGTTTTCTGAGCTTTTTCTGGTTCAAAGCACTCCAAAAGCTAAGTGGACCTTGAATTCAAATTGTTTTGTCAAACTCCTCCAAAGTCAAACACAAACATATACCAAGTTAACATGGACAACTCCTCAAAGTTTTATGGATTAAATGTTAACAGAAACTGAGCTTGCATCTCAACAGACTCCTCTCCTTTACAACTGAGCAAACATCACTCCCTGATGAAGTCGTGTGGTACAGTATAGTTAAAAGCCCCAGAAAAAAACTTGGAATTTAACCTCAAATTGCAATTGTTTTTATTTAAATCAACACTTTAAATGTCTTATTAGAACATACAGACACAAATCCAGCAACATGAAGAGCATCTGAAGGCCCGAGAGGCTTGATACAGAGTTTAATACATCTCTAAACTGTATTTCTGTAGTAAATGTGAGCAGTGAAATCCAAAAAATACAACTCACAACTTAGGCTAATTCATGCAGCAACTCTACCCTCACTGACAATGTGCTTGTTGGTACTTCACTGTGATGCTGCAGAATGATGCACATGCAGAGTTTGACACTAGAAACCTGGTGTGTCAGAAAATTTCTCAGTGCTCAGCTTACATGTGAGTATAAGACGTGTACGTTCTAGCAGGATTTATGTCATCACAGCTAACTTGGAAGCCAACCATGAGCCAGTACACAACTTACACAAGAGTGATGTGGAAACCTTAAATCAGGGGTAGGCAGCCTGCGGCTTAGAAGCCACATGCAGCTCTTTAGTCCTCCTCCAGGCTCCCTGTGGCTTTGACAGAAAAGTAGATGGAAATGAATAACAGGTATTTTAAACAATTTAATTTCCATTTATCGTTGTTGTAGCCCTAAAGTGTTTCCAGCACCTTGTTGAATCTACTGTATGCCACAAAGAATCAAGGCAGTTCCAAGGCAAAAGAGAGTCCGGCCAAGTACTGTTGTACCTAATAAAGTGGCAGGTGAGTGTATATGTTGCAGATTTTTTAACCTTTTTTGGGCCAAAATTGTTTCTTTTAAAGGTTGCTGACCCCTGCCTTAAACGCTCAGACACTGACAGTGGATATTTTTAGTAAGACAAAAGAGATCTTGTGTCCAGTAGTTAAACTTAAAAAAAAAGCATATTTACAGAGTATTTGCTTTTCATTGTTACTTTTTTTTCTGGAAAAACAAAAACAAACAAAAAAACAAAACAAAAATCAGAAACAATTTATTAGTGAAAGCAGAATATTTTACAGGTTTTATAATCATCATTAAGATCATTAACATCGTGCTGGAACTCATTCACTTGACAGTGCAGCAAGATACACCATATCAAACCACTGACCTCTGGTGAATGCATACAGGTCTGCTCATGTTTATTTGACCCACTGACCTGTGTGGGTGGAGGTCATGACATCATTTAAGAAAAACAATCAGATGGAGAAAATGTGGTTTGTATCCTCATGCGTAAAAAGGACACGTGACCCGGAAGCAGGTAACACATTTCCTCAGTTTTGAACCGGACGAATAAAAGTAAAGGACTTTGTTCAGTCTCGTGACAGAGAGCTGCTTTTGTTTTCCGTCGATAGTTAATTAAAGCGTTGAGGGAGGCGGTGCTGTGAGAGTGGAGACGGGATGATACTGTCCGTCATCCAACATGCAGCCACCTTATCGGCACGTCCCAGACAGTACGCGCTCCTCACAACTTTGATGTACGATGCAATTACTAAACTAATAAAAGCTTCAAGTGGAAACACGGTTCCTGTGGTGGTGGCGGTGGTGGAGGAGGAGGAGGAGGAGGTGGAGGGATGGTGCATCAACCCGCCTGCTGTCTTGACATCATTATCGCTTCCTAATCAGCGTTTAGAGAAGACGGTGGGAACATCTTCCGCTCTTATTTTATACACTGAGCTCTGATGAATGTGACGCACACACCCGAACTTTATGTCTCAATACAGGAGGAGTTGTTTCTGCACCTGTCACGCGGGAGAGATGCTACACCTGCAATAATCTGCGGGGTCCACGTGGAAAAGTTGCAGGTGAGTGACGTCATGGGCCAAAGTGAAGAATTATTAGAGTTCAGCCAAATATAGACAAAAGCACAAAGTTAAGAGCAGATTCTACTCCTAGATTTTCTCCTACACGTGTACTCTCCCCAATAACGGAAAGTAACTAAGTACATTTACTCAACTAGCCCACTGTAATTGAGTATTTCCATTTTATGCTACTTTATACTTTTATTCACTACATTTCAGCAGGAAATAGTGCCTACTTTTAACTTCACTGCATTTATTTAAGAGCTATAGTTATTAATACTTTTCAGATTAGGAGTTTACACACAAAAATGTGTGATCAGTTTATACAATATGATCCAGTATTGCAGATTAAACTACCAAAAAAAAAAATAGAATTAGCTCCACCATGACCAAGTACAGCATTTAAGTACACAGTAAGCTACATTTTTATACATCAATAACAATAATCACTGACATGAGCCACTCTGCATTAGGCCTATTTTACTTTTTTAATTTCATTTTGTTGCCAATACTTTTGTAGGCTAAGTGAAATTTTGGGTGTAAGATTTTTACTTGTAATGCAGTATTTGTATAGTGTGGTACTTTTACTCAAGTACATCATTTAAATCAGGGGTGTCAAACATACAGCCTGGGGGCCAGAACCGGCCCACTAGATGACTTTTCACACCTAATATTGATGCACTTGTGAGGGCTGAGAGGTTTCAGGGACAAGTTAAACAGTGAGCAGATACTTTATGTAAAATACAGCCTCAGAGGCTTTTCCACTCTGACCAGAATACAGCTCTCTGAAATAACAATGAGTAGGCCTACCTGCTATGGTCATATTTAAAGATATTGAACATTGTGCAAAATATTGTCAACCAGCAGCTTAAGTACAAAAAAAGAAATGTATCAGACTTATGTATTATAACAATATTAGTAGATCCCTGCTGCAAAGACACTGACAGAACTTCACCTGCTTCTTCAATAGCTTTCACTTCAGTGGAAAATTATGAAAAAAATGCACATGTGATGAAAATGACTAGTAGACTGCACTGAGTGTGGAAAAACTGAGACATACTGTTGAATCTGAACATTTTTCTAAGGAGTTCACAGGCTGTTCATCATGTGTTTTGTAAATGGATGAACATTTTCAGAATTATTTTCTTACACTAAAAAAAGGAAAAAATGAAGGGGTTGGTATTTATAGATTATTATGCAGTGGTTTCACAGGTTGGACCCACTTGAGATCAGATTGGTCTGTATGTGGCCCCTGAACTAAAATGAGTTTTCACACCCCTGATTTAAATAGCCTACTTATTTCACCACTGTCTCTCTCATTGTGGTTGTTTTATAGTATTTATAATCTTCACTCAGTGTGCACATATCTTCTCAAACCCAAATGACTCCCACGATAAACCGTTTTTTTTTCTTTACTGTGCTGCTGGCAGTGCGGACGCCTTCTCCAGATATCTGCAGTCTCATTATCACCCACAGAGCCATCTTAGGTCAGGAATCTCCCCTCATTCTGTGCTTCTCATTTAAACCTTAATGTGCTTAAGATTCCATTGTGTCATCCATGCACTGGGCTACATGATCACATTTAGAGTAAAAACACACGCTTCCGCAGGTTTTTGTGAGCGCATCGTGGAGCTTGGGGACAATACAGTACATGAAGTACAGTATGATGCAGCGTCAGCGTTAAATGCAACAACTTCTCAACAGCCGACGTGAGCGCGTCGCGGAGGAGAACCAAAGTTCAGTGTTTGATTTTTCAGCATTTTGCAAATGAATTTAATGTTTCAGTTTCTCTGTGGTCGGTAACACCTGTCCATGTTGTTCCTCTCAGCTGAAAAAGAGAGGAACCCTCCTTGTCTCCTCAGCCTCCTCAGGATGCGAGATGTACATGTTGCAAACATGCAGACGACGCGTCTCCAGGAATAAAAAAGGTCCGTGCGTCCTGCAGCAGAGAGCCGACTAAAGAGGGGTTTCCCTCCTCAGAGAAAGGCAGAATGAGCAGCGAGTATGGAGGCTGGAGGGTGATGCTCTAACCCCCCCTCTTCCTCCTCCTCCACCTCCTCCTCCTCCTTCTCTCTCTCTCTCTCTCTCTCTCTCTCTATCAAATACAGTAGGGGACGTGCTGGCAGTGCCGCGGCTGGAGACGGTGCACCGGGGTCCAGCAGTCCTGCACGCTGCTGCTGCTGGGACGGGATTTTTTTACTGTACAGAAGATATTTTATAAGCGGATCTGAAGATGATGAACTGGAGGATCCTGGTCTCGCACACGTGCAGCAGCAGCAGCAGCAGCAGCAGCAGCAGCTTCCTTCTGCTCTGGATCCTCGTCGGCTTGAACGTGGTGGAGGTGGCGGGGTCCCAGCAAGGGATCCCTCTGTCTGTGTGAGTGAGAGGCAGCTCTGCAAGTTTGTTTCACATGGAATTTACTGATGTGTAGATCTCTGACAGGCAGGACATGTAGCAGGAGTATCATTTTTAAATGGGCATTTTGGGTCAGATGTAACTTAATTTAAGGAGGTTTAAACAGATTACAGGTTCTGATAGGTTGGGTTTTTTAGGGGTGAAAATCTCCAAATGCATCTGATTTTAGTTTGGCTGTTTGCCTTAAAATGACTGATGTGGAGTTTAATTTAATCAGACCTCTGTCTGGGCCGTATTACAGGTTTAATTCATCACTTACAGGGCAGAGAGTGGTAGTTTTTGGGGGAGGAAACAAGTAATTACAGATGTAATTTTAGCAGAAAAGCAGCATGATTACAAAAATCACAAAAGCTAGATGAATTCAAAATACAGCAAGCTGATTAAACTGCTGCAACAAAGAGGTTAAGGCTACACCCAACTCTCTTCTCAGTCTTATTTGTTATATGACTGTATATAAAATCAATAAATTGACAAACTGACAATAATAATTCTGTGTTCAGAAATAATAAGTGTTATTGGGCTCCACTGGTTTGATTCTGCCAAAAATCAAGATTGACATTTTACTATCTTTCAGGGTTCATTTTTAGAGGCACTTTTATCTCAATCTTTTTTCCCTTTCTATGTATAATAATTCAAGTTAATAAAGGGGGGTATTTTTTGATTAGTTTCACAAACTTTGCTGATAACTGTGTGTTGTTAAAGTTCACAATTTTGCAGGCCTTTACAAGTGTAATCAAATAATTTCCAATTCTCCACATGTCATGACAGTAATGGACTTATGGCGAATCTCAATTTTCATTATAAGTCAGATTGTGTCTGCAGCAGTAGATTTGTTAAATTGCAAAATCTTTTGCTTGAGGAACTGTTTTTTTATTCAGGCCAGGATTGTTTCCTACCTCTACCTAAAACAATTCAAACACAAAACTATGGAAAATCCCAAATAAAATAAAATGTAAATGCATGTTCAAAAAGTTAATCTCATTCCAAGTTAGATATTTTTAAACTCACTGCACAACCTCAAAGATGCCAGATTGCGCACCTTTAAAAGATAAAATATCTTGAGTATTTTTCTGCAATGTATTTAAATGGTTATTTTAGTTTAAAATCCACAATATTACATCAAAAATAAATAAGAGTTTGCAAACCAGTACATTTACTAAGATGATCTTTTAGAAGGTGTTTGGAAAAAGGCTGCTGAAACACCTCTAAACTGTTTTTAACAAGTCCGCTCCACAGATGAGTACGGTTTAACGACTGCACTTTTTTTTTTTTTTTTAAAACATACTTTTGTAAATTTAGTTTTCCTTATTTCCAAATCCTTAAAACAGGCCACATTCTTTAAAGCCGCATCTACATCTCCGGTTACACTCAACTATCTCCTACATTGTAAGCACAGGACTTTGCTGCCATGCGTAGCCAGAGTCATTTACAGTTTAATAGAAGGAGCTCCAATAACTACAGTATAGATCATCAGAATTACAAGCAATCATCTGTCAGGAGAGTGAAGGTCAGGGACACCGGGCCATGACGATAATCTTTTGACTGATGGTGTCCGGGGAAAAAAAGATTAACGAAAATGACAGCTGAAGAGAGATTGAAGACATTTAAAAGCAGCTGGGGTGAGAAGAGGACAGGGAGTGTTCAGGAGGAAGAAAGTACCATGAGATTTAAAACTACGGCCAAGTGCTGCTCAAACTTTAGACGATAACTTAGATAGGCTGCTACTTATATATAATTCATTCAAACCTTTAGCTTTCTGTGTATTTCTTTTGCACATTTTTATGCACATTTGGCTAAACTGCCTTTTGTCTGTTTGTGTTGTAGCGTAAAGCTCTGGGCTTCAGCATTCGGTGGAGAAATTAAATCCATTTCTGCAAAATATTCCGGATCCCAACTACTGCAAAAGGTACTCGTCTTATTTCCCCATCTGGTGTGAGCACAAATGCATGTTTTACTCTTGTCTGATGGTCATGTAGTTACACACATTGTTCGATGTAATGCTGTATTCTCTGTGTAATGGATGCAGAGACATTTATGTCTCTCAGCTGAATGCTGATGCGTTATTTTAGAGGAGACTCAGGTGTGTTTGGCAGGGACAGAGCTGTGTGTGTGTGTGTGTGTGTGTGTGTGTGTGTGTGTGTGTTTGTACCTGACACGGCCCATTAACCACGGCTGTGATTCCTCTCTCATCTCATCTCTCCAGTTAACTCTCTGGAGTCAAGAGTTTCAACCTCTGGATATGAATGCGACAAGGAGACAAATTGAATAAGTGTGTGTGTGGTTGGGTTCGATATAGGTTGAGGGGGCGGGGGGTGTTGATAAGACGAGTGAAATCAGCAGAGAATTGAGTGATGACCCAGTGCAGTAGATTTAACTTTCTGACCACTTGATGGCAAAGGTGGGCTCTGTTTTCCCACGCAGGCCTCTGGTGAGTCAGGTGGGTGAACGGTGAACTGTTCATCAGAATGCTGATCATGTGATTTAAGTCTCCTTTACTTATATATAGATGCGTTAAAGGTTACTTGTTCACGTATTACATTTATATTTTAGGGCGTTTTAAAAGACATTAGCCTTAAATTTCTCCCCCATAGGTGTATATTTCAGAGGAGACGCAGGGGATACAGCCCCCTCAAATTTTAAAGCATGTGCATTTGTCTCCCCCAATAAAGACTTTTATTTTGACAAAATTCAGTACATTTGCACCATACATTGATGCAGAAAATGAACAAATCAGTGCATAAAAAATCACCAGATTGCAGAAATTAAGTGTTTGATTATCAAAATGTACAAGTGGAGGATCCCAGAACCCCCAGTTTCATTTCTCCCACCCCATGTTGAAAGGAAATCTACGCCCTTGTCAATAAGTCAGGAAATTTTCACTTTACAAAACAGGGGAAAAGACAGAAAATGCGGAGATATGGAGTGGACAAAATATCACGCACAAAAGCAAAAAAAAGTAATGTTATCATATTTAAGAAGCCTTGCATTTAAAAAAATACATCCACTCTCTGTGACAGTTTTTTATTAAGATCTACTCATTTCAACAGATTATATGATACTTCGACCATGTGAAATATTCAAACTCAGCACACGGTGTTTTTATGGCCGTCTCATTACATCAAAAGTAAATGTTCTGGAAATCTTGTTCATTGTTTCATGCAAACTAAATGCAGCCTGACGTATTATATTACATTAGATCATATTTAAAACTCTGGGATCTGCGCTGGAATTTAAATTAAAGTTCTGTGGGTCTGATAAAAGCTTGGCCACATAACACGGGTTTGTAACAGAGGATGCACAAGAAGCTCAGTTGCACCCTGATGAAGGGTTATGTTCCTGCATATCTATCTATCACACCTCAGGCATTTACAGTAGGTTACTGGCACTTTAGGTTATAGCCAGAATAAATAACGGCTTTTTAAGAAGGTTGCAGACTCAATTGTCTCACGTCTCTTTTCTGTCTCGTCAGCAAGTTAAAACTCTTTTTTTGCTGGGCAGGTTGCACTAAATGCATGTTGGGTTTAAATCCTGGTTTTTGTAAAATACACTACAATACAGCCAACATGCAATAAATAACACCTTACCTTAAATATCCTGTTTTAACTTTTTTCTGTTTTGGCTGTTCGCCTGTTGTGAGGCTTTGTGGTGTAGTGTTGAATTTATGGCATTGTAGTGAAAGGTGTTTTCAATGCTGTGTCAATTACTCACAGCACTGGTTCTCAACCTGGGGGTCCTAAACTCCCTAAGGGTCACCAAAACTTCATGAAGGATCACAGGCCTTTCTTGATTTAAAGAGATTTAAGGTAACTTTAAGAAATAAACGACTAAAAATAGCAGGCATTTTTCTCAGCATTTCATTTATTTCTGTTAAGTAAACTAAATGAAATTATTTAGATTATTATTTAAGATCGTAACTTCTCACAAATCCCACAGGATAAGGGCACGATGAAGACCTGAGCACAAGTTATATTCACAGAGCCTCCACTCTCAGTATCGTCCTGCATTAAAAAAGTATGCAGTTAAACCAACTAAAGAGCAAATAGAGCAATGTCGACATGTCAGGGAGAAGAAAACACTGAATTTGTCAAACAAGATGCCTGTTAAGCATGTATGGTTGATTTAAAAAAAAAATACAGAGAATTGTACAAAAATGTCAGGAAAACTTATCTCTGATGCAAAATTCTACAAGAAATAATCTGCTCAAAATTGATCAGAATCACTTGTTTTACACAAACGTCCTGCAGTTACTGTTTGGGTTAACTGTGAAGTTTATCAGTTGTTCTGTACTGTTATTGTTATGCATTTAATATAGTACAAAATATCCATAAAATATGACTTACTATGACTTCACTCAATGATAGAAGAGGGGTCCCTGAAGATCAAAAAATTTGGAGACACCTTCTAATGATGCATTTAAGTTCAAGAGCACCACAAAATGACAGCAAAATTGAATTAACATCTCTCAGACACCCAAGTTTAATTTTCAGAGGTGTATTTGTTACAGGACTGCACTGTGGTTTCTATTCTCCTTGAGTGAACATGGCTTCCATTTATTTCATATACAGTATAAATCCTGCATTGACTATTTTCAGCTGTGTCACTGTGATCCCTGTGTCTATAAAAACTCTTTACTCTCTTCTTGCAGTTACAACATGAGTCCCCGTCATGTTTGTTAATCCTCAATATTTGACCCATCCTCACTGTTTCAGGAGCTTTGGGCTATCACAGCGCCGCGTCCAGGGACCAACTCCAGTTCTGAGGCCGGTGCTTCAACCAAGGGCAGCAGGACTAAAAATGCTGCGTGTCTTGGAGGGTGGGACGAAAGCGGAGGAACCAGAGGAGGTCCACGCAAATATGGGGAGAGCGTTCAAACTGCGTATAGAAAGCGGCTCCTGGGTCCAAACCTCGGACCTCCTTGCACTGAGGTGACAGCTCCCTGATATAAGATAAGATTTTAAGTGTGGTGATAGCTGAAGCTCTGTCCTTCCATTTGTTACCAAATATTCATCTCTGTACACATTTTCTTTTTGCAACATGCCCTGCAGATTTGTTCTCTTTCTTTGTGTGTATGTAAGCATTTTGCTCGTGTTCCTGTTCATGGAGGCATGTCTGGAGAGAGCTGTGCCGAGCCAGTCAGCACAAAGCAGTGAGCTGTGAGGGAGCTGACGGGTCGTTAGGGGCTGGTCATTAAGGCTGATCATTAGATGCGTTTGTGGTGAATTACCCGATTTCACTAAGATTTCTGGAAAGGGGGGAACACCGGGACTGTTCGGGCTCCCAGCCTCACTCCTGCATTGGTCATTACTCTAATCAATAATCATGATCAGTGCTTTTGATGGATGGGGCTTAACCTCCTCTTGATGACTGGGGGAGTGTGAGGGAGGAGGAGGGGGGGACTGGGGGACTCGGGGTGCTGAGGCGAGGAGGACAGGCGTGAAATGAACTGTTCTGCTCCACTGCGAACCCACACTCTTCCTTTCAGTAGGTAATTTGTCGCCTCATGTACTGGTGTGTGTGTGTTTTTGTGTCCACACAATGTGTAATATGTTTGAATATGTGCTATGAGCCCGACGCGGCCTGTGTTTATTTTTAGATAAGGTTATTGGAAGTGTGTGTGATGTAGCTGACTGGACAACCTGAGAGGATCAGTTTTTTTGTTTTTATCTGGCATGTTCATGTGTGTGTGTGTGTGTGTGTGTGTGTGTGTGTGTGTGTGTGCGCGTGTGTGTGCGCCAGGCAGGTGTGGGATTATGTAATGTTATATTCCTCGGAGCTGTGGCGGGCTTTGTTCTGTATCACTGGAGGTCCTGTGCATACAGCAGAATCAGCATTATATGAGGTGTAGTTCATTACCCAGAATCGCCCAAGCTTGACACGTTATTATCTTTCTCCTGTGCTTTGACTCCATTTCAATTACCCTCTTACCATGCATAGCCTTCGGATCCAGCCCCACCTCCCCAACCCCCCCGGCCACCCAACATGGCCATCTTCAGCCAATC
This sequence comes from Epinephelus lanceolatus, assembly GCF_041903045.1. NCBI lineage: Eukaryota > Metazoa > Chordata > Actinopteri > Perciformes > Serranidae > Epinephelus > Epinephelus lanceolatus. Next base: position 27,073,033 of record NC_135734.1, on the reverse strand, counting down.
ACGGAGGAAGAAGCAGCATGTGCAGCCAATGACTGAGACAGGATAAAGACTATCAATCATTCTGTGTTGCAGGGAGGGTTTTATCAAGCGTTCATCTGAGACTGGCTGCATGCAGCTTGTCAGCCAACATGTGAAGCCTTATAAGCCTTGTTTAACAATTCCCCATCTCTCTGGAGTCAAACAACGGTGCTCTGAAATGTTGCAGAACACACACAGAAAAGATTATCTTAATGAATTTGTGGACATTTAAGACACTCAAAATAAGTTTATCAACCCTGTGAGTTCAGAAGGTTTGCAGTGTGATTTCCTGCAGCCAGTGTTTTATGATTTACTGCCGACCTCTCTGTCGATGCCACATTTTTGTTTTCTGGTTATTTTCAGAAATATAAAGAACCTGAAAAGTCAGTCAGAGTGGAAGAAATTGACGGTGTGAAACTGGTCAAAAACCTGGCTGTGAAGATGGAGGAAGTGTTTCGGAAAAAAGCAGAGGCCACCAGGGTAGGTAAACAATATTAAACATGTGCAATAAAAAGCATTTAATTTTGTGTCTATAGTTTCTAAGATAAGATATTTGCATCATTACAGCAGCAAACAGGAAAGTGCAAACAAGAAGCATCAGTAAAAACAGTGATATGATAATAAATAGAAGGCAGAATGGCTGAATTCACATTATCCCACGTAGGATGTATACATACTGCACAGTTTGGGATATACTGATAATGCACATGACTGAAGATTGATAATCATTGATTGATTTCTGGAATATCTGGGCAGCATTTTGTTGAGTTTGCCAAATTTTTCGCAGGCGATAACTCTTCTTCTAATGGGCAGTTTGGTGGCTATGTGGAAATTATTGTTTTTGTTAACATATCCACATGAAATGGAAGTTTTAATTTTGTGTAAAAGAAAATCAGTGTCAGAGTATTTTTACATTAAACTCCATGTTTTTTTCTCTTTCTGTAAAACTAAGTAAATTGGTTTCAACTGTTTGATGACTCATCTTGCAATCAGGGGTGCTTACAAATTTCAACCAATCAAAACCACACTTCACTGTTTGAGTTGTAGCTAACAGCAATATGGAGAGAGACAGCAAGAGACATGTGTTTGGATATCAGTGGGCGAAATCTATGTTTTTATTACTAAAACAACATGGCAGAGGTCTAATTCATTCATCGCTCCCTTGTCCTCCTTCTGATGGAGTGGCAAGGGAAGTCTATGGAGCCAACAGTGCACTCAGGGCTGGATTTTGCTATAACTTCCATGTTGAACTAAAATGTAAACCCGCCCACTTTTTAGGGGTCCAATCAAATGGGAAGAACTTGATTAAAACCCCTCTTGTAACTGTACACTGCTCAAATATTCTGTTGTATTATTTTTAGATATAAGATATTATTAATAAATAGGGAGGGTATTATTTTTTTTAAGTCAAGCATGCCCCCCTCCCTACAATAGGCCTAATTTTCGTACACTCCCTAAACTGAGCAGATTAGACTGCTGTATAATGTTGAAAGACCAAATCTGTACTTAATGCAAAAGGTTTGTCTGTAATATGGCCCTTCATGTAATATATTACAGTCCAGGCCTGAGCTGCTGTCAGCCCCACAGCAGCAGCCTGACTGCGACCTCAGCGCACAGGAGCTTGTAACCATTTTAATGCTGCACCTCGCAGGGACTGCTGGGAAATGATAAGGGTTATCTCCCGCCGCCTGATCCCATGTGTGCGACAATTCATGACACCTCAGCCTGGAAATTACACCAATAAGGACAGCGCTTAATTTAATAAACGCAGTTTGACTCCCTGAGATGCATCAAGATATTAAAACCTGTTTTTAATTATGTGAAACAGTATACACGAGAAAAATAAATAAATAAATAAAGCACAGGTGTGATAAATTCTAATATAATGACGTCATCACTTTTGCACCAAATTGAAAAGCGAGGCAGTGACCTCAATAAAGCGGCAGAGGTCGGGTGTCTACAGAAGGAAAATTATGCACAGGCCCACCACTGTATTCTCTATTATAAATCACAAAACATTAAATTTATTACATGATGTTTTTTTTATTATTGTTATTATTTGCCAAGTGCTGACAACATGAGATCTCGCCATGGGGGTCAATTGAATTTGGCCACCACCGCCTCCGTTGTGTTTATATAGCAGTTATTTTGACACGTGTGACAGATGTTAATTACCTGCTTGGCTCCGAAGGCGAGAGGGACTGTAATGTTTGGGTGGCATTTCCCCCGGAAACACAGAACCAAGCACATTTTGCAGAAGTGGAGTTAGGCTATTACAGAAGCCATCGCTGCTTTTGGTACACGGCATGAAATCCTGCTCCAACCTGCCTCCATCAATCATCTCACAGCGGCACTCCACAGTAGTGGCCCACATTTTATGCATATTTTTTACCCTTTAAAAAAAAATACTATCAGGGTTTGCCAAGGAGGGAGAGAGAGTACTGGCATCAGATCTTATTATTGAGTTCAACTTAAAGCAAAAGCTGGATATGGATTTCATCCAAAGATTAATCTAAAGCCTGGCAGTGGCCCTCCATCATGTTCCTCCTCAGTGGGATGACGTTTGTTGGGGTTTGAAAATAATAGAGAGGCAGAGCAATGTGCAAACAGCAAGTCTGAGTGTGGATAAACTTCTGGGAATAAATGGGCTCACTAGAAATCTTTATGAAGTTTAAAAAAATATGCATGTTTAATATGGTCATTAACATTTATTTTAAACATGTCACACTACACTTATTGAGTAACCTTTCTCCCTCCTCTCAGCGGCTGGTGGAGGCTGCAGAAGAAGCGCACCATCAGCATGAGGATAATCCCGACCTGCAGGTGAGGTTTGTCCCGGACAAAAGAAAAGGAAAGAAAGGAAAAGAAAAAGAGGAACATAATTATTAAAAATGTGGTGTGTCATTGTGCAGGATGAATCACTTTTAGTTGGGCTGGGTTGCAAGGTGAGAGAAGGGTAATAGGCCCTAAAAGTCTTTAATTGCGTAGGCATCGTCCTTCACACTGATGTCCTGTCAGCGCTTTGATACATAATACTTCTTTGATAAGCAATGCCGCACATATTGAAGGCTGCGGCGCCATGCTGTCATAACTCAGAGCAGGACTGAGCTGCTGCAGCGCCTTTAAGTTCAGTACAGTACAGAAGTGGAGAGTGTCCTGGTGTTGCATGCAGAATAAAAGGCTGTGCTTGAGGTTATAATGCATGGTTAAATATTTCGATATCAGGAGGTACTGGACTTGGAAAATGGGAGACAGAAGTCGGCCTGCATCGCTTCGAGTTTTAATGCTATTTCACAGGATGTGCTCATGTGCTCAGACTCTTTCCAGGACATTATTTAGCGGCTCTCATTGCGGATTTCCAGGGCGCACTGAGCTTCCTCCGTGTCTGCAGAGGGAATGCAGTATTTCTGTCGTTTATTAGCTCTCCCTCTCTCTCTCTCTCTCCTTCTCTCTCCCTCTCCCTCTTTCTGTCCAGTGGACAAAGATAAATGAAACTCTTTTGCGCGGCGCATTGTTTCACTTTCATGGCTCTAGATTGGAAACCCAGTCGAGCAACAAAACACTGAAATAACGGCAGCACTTCACAGTTAATAGTAGCATTTACATCATAGGAATACATTTGAGTCACCTTGTTCCCTGCCACTTTCTCTGCTGTTCACACAGACAGAAGAACGCAGGTAGCTTTAACACCTTTAAGAGAAAATACCACTGCTATTTTTAAGTAATAATAAAGGAAATATTGTTTTTTTTCCCCACTATTATCCTTGAAAATATGTCACCAAAACTTTAATGCATCTATAGCATCTGCAGTGTGGCTTTGGTCTTTTAAAGATTAGTACGAAAATGCACTTTGATGTAGGATTAATGCTTGTGTGGGACTTGTTTTCATTGCATTTTTTTAAATGAAATATATTTCTGTAAGAAAACAAAGTGCCCATTTTCTCCACTTCATAGACAGTTTGTTATCTCTCAAACCAGTAATCCTTAAATTAAACAATATGGACTCCACAAATATATAAAAACACATCTGATTAAATTATTTGCATTATTTTTATTTCTGAAATATTTCATTAATGTTTCTGTAAACTTGACATAATTTTATGATAGATGCAGTGGCTTTCATTTTATATTTTGCCACAGACAAACATCTATCTCTTAACACATCAATGGTTTTATATGTATATTAGAAATGATATGGGAAAAATCTTCTATACTTTTAATAAGTTCATTTGAATAGTTTTATTCGAGCAGTTGACATCCAGGCCTATCACTGACATTTCATCTTAAAGGCCATAAAAAATAATAAGGAAAATTCAATATCCACCTGTGATAATGATGTGATGTCATGATATTACTCCTTGTGGCATCATTTAGCCAGCCTCGCCTCCCCTGACACCGCACATTTTTCACGCACCATTTCACTGACCACAATGAGATAAGCCGGCGGCTCTTATCTCAGCTGCTTCGTGTCAGGACAGTCCGGTGTTTTGCATTGACCTGAGCGTATAGTCGGTGGTTCAAGGGTGTGCGGATCAGGTCGGATGGAGCAACAGAGACTTGGCTCTTAGTTAAAAAAATGTGTTAAGTTTAATGTTGCTTTGGTGTAGTGTTTGCGAACAGAGCTTTTCCTTTATGAGATCCTAGAAAAAGCCTCCTGTAGATTTTTTAAAATATGGGCCATTTTAAAAATATTAAAATAGTTTTCTTTAAATGTTGTTTGTGTGCTTCAAAACTTAATCTTTCTGCAAATACCTTGTCAAGATAAAGGACTAAATTTCTGTTTTTGTGACTGACTGAGAAACATTTGAAGCACAAGTAAAAAATAAAAATTATAGTGTCATTTAGTAATCCTTTTTTTGCTGTGTATTTCATATTTCTTGTATTAGAAAATACAAATTAATGATTATAAAAGGATGTTTGAAAATATTAAAATCCACATAATTTAGTTTTTTATTTGCTGCTGCTACCATGGTCATTTTTCAAACCATAAAAAACTTGAGTTGACCCAGTAACACTGTTACAAAATGAAGCTACAGAGTAATACTCTAATTGATTTGTATGGTGAAAAGCACACTTTATTTTGCTCCTATGCTGAATGTTTTTTATTGATCACATATTACTGTAACCTAACATTTCAATCATGTCCACATGAACGATGTGATCCGTAACACCAGGGCAAGAACAGATTAGTTTTGACTCCATGAAGCTGCAGTGAGAGTCAGGGCCTGTTAAACCTTCAGTGTATAGGAGAGTAAAGCTTATCGAGACCCACCATCTCCAGATATTGTTGTGTGGGTACACAGTAAGGCCCAGCAGCCTGTAATGGAGGGCAGATCTCTGCAGTCGGGGCCTACAGCTAACTGCAGTGGTGTAAGAGTCAGTGGGGCGTCTCAGAGAGCTGCAGTGTCCCACGGCCTGCTCTACAGTAATAACCCTGGTGGTTAACGTGCCTCTCTACAGCACTATCAGTTCTGCTGAGAGTGCACGTTTCTCTCCCCTGCTGCTCCCTCTCTGCAGCAACACCCCACCACCACCACCATCTCCTCTACCCCCCCACCCCGCCCTGCCGCAGCTCGTCAGAGAGCTGCTCAGGCGTGGTATGAGCTGTCAGGGGCTGCTTGATGGTGATGCCCGCGCGGCCTCCCCCGAGTGTGATGCTGTAAAGTCCATCACTCCTCCATCTCTCCTCTTTCTCTCCCTCTCTCTCTCTCTCAGAGCAGACAATAAGGACCACAGGCCACAGAGAGGCCGCTCACAGAGGATGAGGTAGTCTTTCTTCTGCAGCGGCAGGCAGTGAAGGACAGGACAGACAAACTGTTGGGTTTCAGCAAAGGGAGGCCAGACCCTTTACTGGCAGTCATGAAGTCCTCTTTGCACGTCCAGGTCCTTCTTAGACCCCAGTGACCAGTGATGATTACAACTGCAGTAGTTAATGCACAGTTTGACTCACTGGGAACATTTAAAACTGCAACAACTAAACAGAAATCCACAAAAAAATGCAAACTTGTTATTATATTTAATGAAAAGACCAGTTTTTAATTTTGAGTAGCTGTAGCTGAGGTGGCACAGCAGACTGATTTATCCCTGCTTGCTTCTTGCCACAAAGTGATCTTGAGCAAAACACTGATCTCCAAAATTGCTCCTAAATAGCGTAGGTGTCTTTTTTAGGAGGGACACAGGGGCCACATTTCCCTAAATATTTCAAACATGTGCATTTGTCCCCCCAGTATAAACATGAAAGTAACAGAGGACTTTTAATTTGAAGAAATTAAAGACTTTAACACATTAAATTGATGCAGGAAATGCATAAATTGGTGCATAAAAATTCACCAGAATGAGAAAAAGTAAGTGTTTGATGCCCAAAGTCTGGTGTTATTGTGACACTTTCACTGTTGCACTACTTCATTCTGTCCTTTTTTACTTAGGATTTCTGAAAGACATAACCTGCATAAGGAAAATTTATCTAACCCCTTAAAGGATTAGTTCACATTTTTTCAAGTTTGCCTTTTGTAAAACAGTATTTATATTCCTGTATGCATGCAGTTTTTGGTTGCTGTAATTCAGGGGTCTCCAAACTTTTTGCAATAGGAGCTAGATTAGATAGTGTGAAATACTTGGGGGCCAGTTTCGTTTTGCCTCATATGGGTTATTGGAAAAAAAAGCCACGTGCAAATAAGACAAACGAAATAGTTTCCTTATTCAGTGAAAAAGTATTCGACGGCCCTTGCTGTCGACTTCACACTAGTTTGCTGTGGCCATGTAAGCTACCTCACAGGAAATGTCTGCTGCTAGGTAACCGTTTGCTTGCTTGTTTACTGTCTATGAAAACGCATTAGGTCCACCTGCATATGATCGTCCCACTATCATGAGGTGAACAGAAAAAGTGAACTTACTTAATTAACCAATATTGTGTGGCGGACAACATTTAGTATATTTTAAAAGACAACCCACAAGCCATTTAAAAACAGCCAGGGGGCCACAATTAGAAAATTGTTTTCAATATCCATATGGGCACTAGTTTTTAGGGCTGTACCTGACTCAGAATTATATCAGTTGAATTGGATTTGGCTGATCAATATGAATATTAAACTATTCCTTCCATTTTTCCAAACAGAGTTTCAGTGTGACAGTGACATTCACATAATATAGTAAACAAGGCAAGTTAGCTCCCTGAGCTAATGTGGGTTAGAACACGGCATCGGACTAAATTGCTGTGAGCTGTAAATTCACTACCTGTAAGCAGAAGGCAGAGGATACCATTATTGTCGAGCCTGACCGGGCAAAGTCTCTACTCCTCTAGGCAGCTGCCTCCGACTCAGTCAAGCCCTTTTACACGGAGATTGCACTATAGGGCCGTAACTAAGTCCCTTTTTATGTCTACTTCGCATTTTAACACAGAACCAAACGATGGCGACATCATCCCACTCTAGTGTGTGATTGTAGACTGCATGCCGGCATCCCTTAACCAAAAGAGGCACGACATGCGTGATTTATTACACAACAGCATCAGCCTCTTGGCAGCACTTTATAAACAATAACAGTGGCATTAACATAGCAATAACAGTCATTTACCTTCTCCGTTATTTGGCTTATTGTTTTCCCAATTTGTGGACATTTACCACCACTGTTTTTCTTCTTTAAGTTAGCTGCTAACTGCTACTGGCTGCTTTTTAAATCTCCCGGGGTGGGTTGCACACACAACACATCAAAACATCACATCTGTCATGGCCATGATACCATTCTGCCAGCTGTACTGTTTACACAGATGCTGTTTCAGCACTGTTACTACGTCCCATGGCAGCTTAAAGGCGAGACAACTCTGTTGCTCGTATCTTATGTACAGAATGGCGAGGCGGCATAATGGCGCGATAATCCTGCCTTGAACAGGCAGTGTTAAAGGGGCGTCAGGCTCACCTTGGGTCTTGGTTTTCAGTTGCCTGTACCAGAGAGCAGCTTGAGAGTGAGGAGCACTCACTCTGCAGCTAAATCTGGGGACTGAAACGTCTTTAGAAGTACTGACTGACCAAAAAAAAAACACTGCTCAACTTGAGGAATTTTAATCAATCCTTTAATATATACACATTGCTCTAATAGTTTTATTACAGCTAACTTTTGCCGTATGCCTTCTTCTCCCCAGTACGAGTACTTCAACGCTGTGCTGATCAATGAAGTGGACGAGGAGGGGAATAACGTAGAGCTGGGAGGAGAGTTCCTCCTGGAGCCCAATGACCATTTCAATAACCTTTCAGTCAACCTGAGCCTCAGCGTGGTGCAGGTGCCCACCAACATGTACAACAAAGGTGAGAGCTCAGCCCGCAGCATGTGCACAGTCCGGATTATGTGAGCATTATTTACTTACTGTGAGCTGATGAACGGGGAGGAGAGGAGGAGGAGGGAGGAAAGTAAGTGGTGAAAGTGAGAAATGGTGAAGCTGTATCAGTGTCACAGGCTGGGTGAAGTGGAGTTGGGGGATCGATAGTGTTCCAGACATAAAGGAAAAGCAACTGCAGAGCTCTCAGAGAGACTGGGAAGAGCGCAGAGAGGGGGATGGTGGGAAAGATGTTTGTCATACGCTAGCTGTTCAGTCGCTTCTTGTTTTTTAACAGAGTGTCACCTCTCCCTGTGTATCACCAGGGCTGCTTTTGTTTGGCTATAATGGACTCCCCATAACTCTCTGTTCACAGCACAAAGGGAGGCTCGTCCAGCAGGAGGAGGGGAGGGGATGATTTAGTCACAGGCATTGTATCTCCTTCAGGGGGGTCAATAAGGGACAAAGGTCAACTGTGCTCTCAGTAATGGTGACCAGGATGATTACTATTATCACCGTTTAATTTACTTGTTTCTCTTCTTCTCTCCCCTCTCTGTGTGTTTGCTCACATCCTCCTCAGATCCTGACATAGTGAACGGAGTTTACTGGTCCGAGGCTCTCAATAAAGTATTTGTAGATAATTTTGAAAGAGACCCAACACTAATCTGGCAGTACTTTGGGAGCGCTAAGGGATTCTTCAGGCAGTACCCCGGTGAGTGCTGCCACTCTGTCGTCCCATTTCGCTGTCTGTCCCTGTGTGTGTGTGAGATTATATATGTGTGTGTGTGTGTGGGAAAAGAAAGGCTTGTCTCAAGGGAGCCATCAGCCGTCAGGGCAGGAAAAAACCCCAGATCAGAACAAATGATTTAGAATTACTAAAAGGGTAATTTGGTTAATGTTGTAATTTTACAGACCATCAGAGAGGATGCATGTATACAGACTGTAATTAATCAGAATTTGCCCGTGTGGGTCCAAAGTCGTACTGAGAAACAGTGCATGTCTGCTGGATCCAGCCAAACTTATCAGACCATCACAGTGATGTGAAACTGCAGTGCTGCAGTGAGGCTACAGAGATGAGATACAGCTGATGATAGTCTAATACAGATATGGACTCTGTTTGTTTAATGTATCATAAAAAGAGATTTCTTTCACCAGTGTTTAACAACATCCTTTTGCTAATATATTCATTATTTAATTTTATTTGAAAATTACACTTCACTGAACTCTTAATGACAGATAGAGCCCTTAATATGTGGCTTATACTGTAGGCAGAGGTGAAAAGCAACTAAGTACATCTACTCATATACTTTACCTAAGTTACATTTTGAGGTACTTGAACTTTACCTCCATTTTATACTGCCTCACGCTTGTACTCCATTGAATTTAAATGGGAAATACTGCTCTTTTTACCTTTCTGATTAAGACTTTACAAAACATATAATGAGTTTATGAAATATGATGCATTTTGTTGGTTAAATCAGCCAACAGAGTAGAAAGCAGTGTAAAATAGCACCTTCATCAACTACAACATTAAAGCTTTACTATGCGGAATGTCAGTTACTGTTGTGTTACATGTTGTGAGTGAAAGTGGTGTTTTGCCTCGCTATTCAACACATTCGTATTGACGTTTGGTCACGGACTTTCCACGTCCAGATTCGACATGCAAGGTACCCTGGGTGCGTTGGTTGCCGACATTCTGGGACACTGTGTCAAGTTCTGCCTGTTACATGCATTTTCTTCTTTCAAAATACACTTCCGTTTACACAGGAAATTTACCGTTTACATACAGTCTCTTTCAAAATAAACGCACTACGTCACAAATTGATGTTTTTTCCTTCAACAACAAATGCACATGGTCAGGTTTAGGCAACAAAAGCACATGGTTAGGTTTAAATGGACGCCTATTTTCATTGGTTTCTGACTTTGCAAGTCAATGCCCAAGCACCGGATTTCAGCGACTATTATTATTATTATTTTTTGTATGTGTACTTGTTTTTTTTGTGTTTTTTTTCTGCGCTGTGTCTCTCAGACACCTGCCGCTAATGTTCTGGCACCTAGACACTACCTTTTTTATATGTGATGACTGTGAGGGGTTACTTTTGTATGAGTTTTCACACTCTTTTTTTTTTTTTTAGGAAAATCCTGCATAGTATATTTTTATAGTACTGCCAGTGCCTACATGTTAAAACCTCTCAAGTCTTAAGTATTTCCCTAAAACCTACATGAACAAGAATCAAACATAATGTTAAAAAAAAAAAAACCTGAGGTCTGAGAGTTACGAAAACATAACCTCCAAAGTGAAGGTTATAATAATGATACAGCACTGACTGAGGCCACTCTGTGTGAGTCCTTTTTTACTATTGATACTTTTGGTACTTTTGTACTTTAAAGTAAAACTCTAAATGCAGGGCTTTTACCTATAATGGAGTATTTCTATAGTGTTGTCACTTCCCCTTTAAGTAAAGGATCTGATCATTTCTTTCACCACTGACTACAAGGCTCAATACATCTGAAACAAAATCATTGGTCGTCAGTTTGCAAAGCCACAGCCTTTCAAACATAAAGTATTTTTGCCAACCTCTTTGTGAATATGTTTTGTTTTTGGTGTTTTTTAAAAGCCTAGTCAGCTTCATACATACAACCACACAGCATATACTGTATAACAGCGACAGTTTGCCTGTGTTTATCCACTGTGAAATGTTATTTTCTGTTACCTTCTCTCATACGTTCTCTTGATTTACTTCCTGATCTGTTTCACAGGTGTAAAGTGGCATCCAGATGAACATGGTGTCATTGGCTTTGACTGTAGAAACAGGAAGTGGTAAGCCTCTAACTACCAAACAAAATGCACTCCTCTCGTTGCTGCATCATATTGTTGCAAATATTTCGATTTCTTCTCTTAGTACTGCAACAAGGTATCCAATTGTTGTAATGTGACGCCATATTTCAGGTACATTCAGGCAGCAACGTCTCCGAAGGACGTTGTTATCTTGGTCGATGTCAGTGGGAGCATGAAAGGACTGAGGCTGACCATTGCCAGGCAGACTGTCTCCTCCATATTAGACACACTTGGAGATGACGACTTTTTCAACATCATTGCAGTAAGTTAAACCAAACTGTCAGCTTTGTTTTCGTTTTTTCGTTTGTGCATAGTGATGTCCTATTTCTCTGTAACCTCAGTCTATTATCTCTTATCTTAACAAATAGTTTTTAACCAAAGACATGCCTGTTAGAATATTTCAAATAACTGAAGCTCAGCTCATGGAAAACACTAATCTGTCTCAATGTTGTGTGTCCTCAGTATAATCAGGAGATCCACTACGTAGAGCCTTGTTTGAATGGCACGCTGGTCCGAGCCGACAGAACCAATAAAGATGTGAGTTGAGCTCAAACTGACATGTGATGACTGTAAGTGGATCGTATCGGGTAAATTTGTGTGATTAATGTTTCAAACCTTTCTTTTCTACTGTTGTCATTATCTGCCAGCATTTCCGTGAACATCTGGACAAGCTGTTTGCCAAAGGGATCGGGCTGCTGGGTGAAGCTCTGGCTGAGGCGTTCACGATCCTGAATGATGTAAGTTCCGGTACAGTAAACCTCTCTGCACGAGCCTGCACTCTATCTGTGACTGTCAGTTTAATAGAGATGCTGTGCAAACACAAATCTTCCCGGTCTATATTCTACTGACATAATGTATAACCATGGGCGGACTATGAGACAGTGGGCACTGGGTATAGAAAGGCAAAAGGCCCCACCACCTCTGCTACATAGGAGCAACACGCCTAGACTTTGTAGTGGCTTTGCTGCTTTTTTTGTGTCTTTGTAGTTCTTATCTTTTTGTGGTTTTGTCTTGTCGTAATTTTAAGTCTCTTTGTAGTCATATTGTATCACTGAGGTAATTTTATGTCTCTTTGAGATCATTTTAAGTCTCTTTGTAGTTGTTATGTGTCTCTTTGTAGTTGTTGTGAGTCTCTTTAAGTAATTTTGTGTCTCTTTGTAGTCCTTTTGTGTCGCGTCGTAGTTGTTGTGAGTCTCTTTAAGGTAATTTTGTGTCTCTTTGTAGTCATATTGTATCACTGAGGTCATTTTATGTCTCTGAGATAATTTTGTGTCTCTTTGTAGTCCTTTTGTGTTTCTTTGTAGTTGTTGTGAGTCTCTTTAAGGTAATTTTGTGTCTTTTTGTAGTCCTTTTGTGTCTCTTTATAGTCATATTGTATCACTGAGGACATTTTATGTTTCTTTGAGGTAATTTTGTGTCTCTTTGTAGTCATATTGTATCACTGAGGTCATTTTATGTCTCTTTGAGGTAATTTTGTGTCTCTGAGGTAGTTTTAAGTCTCTTTGTAGTCGTTTTGTGTCTCTTCGTAGTTGTTGTGAGTCTCTTTAAGGTAATTTGGTGTCTCTTTGTAGTCATTTTGTGGCCCTGAGGTCATTTTCATGTCTCTTTGAGCTAATTTTATGTCTCTTTGTAATCATTTTGTGTCTCTTTGAGGTAATTTTAAGTCTCTTTGTAATCATTTTGTGTATCTTTATAATCATTTTGTGTCTCTTTGTAGTCATTTTGTGTCTGTTTGAGGTCATTTTGAGTCTCTTTGCAGTCAGTGTGTGGCTCTGAGGTAATGTTTTGTCTCTTTGTGGTGGTTTTGTGTCTCTTTGTAATCATTTTTGTATCTTAGGTAATTTTGTGTCTTTTGTAGTCATTTTGTGTCTCTTAAAGGTAATTTAGCATCTTTTTGTGTCTGTTTTGTGTCTCTTTGAGGATATTTTTGTCTTGTAGTCATTTTGTGTCTCTTTTTGGTTGCTTTGCCCCTTTTACGGTACTTTTGGGTCTCTTTGCGGTTCCTTTGCATCTTTTTGTGGCCTTTTTGGGTCTCTTCCTGGTCAGTGCCGCTTAACTTGAGTGACATTTTGCAGTTGAAGACCAGGGGGGCCCCTGGCACTTTGGACACTAATAATCCAGTTATGTGCATAACAAAGGAGATCAACAAAATATTTCTTTACTGTTTACTGATTTTGTGACAATGCTGTTGAGTATTCATGAGTTTTCACAAAATGATTCATTTATTGATTAATGTGACATAAAAATAATGACTTTCTCGGATATCGCAGATGCACTTTGCTTTCATTTAACTGAAGGACTCCACTTGACCAGAACATTAGGAAAACTTTCATTTTACAAGCCACATTTGTTTTCAGTGACAGGAAGTGTTGGAGTACAACCCTCGGCATGTTCTCAGCTAATCATAAGAAGCAGCACACTCCAGTCAAATATACTTGAGCGTTTGGGAGGTGTGTCGCCTGTCGAAACGCTCCAGCGGTATCCCTGTTCCGCCCTCCAAACACAGACACATCTATTCTGAATCGTGATTAATGGCTCTAATTAATGTCGATGATTAATAACGTGGCTGATTGGAACACAAAGCAGATAAGGCCAGGAGCCACGCCACACTCCTTTTATCTCCCTGTTTTCAGGCGAGCTTTGGCTGCGCCGCTGAAGCTGAGGGACTGCAGCTTTTACCTCTGCATTTGTCAGATTAATTAAAGCCCTGCAATGAATATGGTAATCAGGTAGCCAGTAGCCTACTATGGAAATTCACTGCTACACCCACTGCCCAGTGAATGAAGTCAGAATACAGCCTATCACAGACCGAATCTAAAAGAAACTCGTTTCACTTGAAGAGCAATGCACCATTTTCATAAGAGCGGTGTAGAGATACAAAAGAGCAAAGTCTCCTCCTTTCACAGGCCGATGATGTGAAAGAATCACAAAACAGCGAGCATATATTAAAAAAAAACAAAACAATTGTAACCCACCCCCTTGTTGAATTTTAAAGAAAGAACATTGATTTGCCTCTCAAACAACAAGGGCTTGGGACTGATTAGATTTTATCAGCATCAATTACTTAATGATCCTCTTATTGATTATGTCTTTTATCATTAACATGTAGATTTACTTATTCTTGTTTACTTACAATACTGAAACAGATTGCTTAATACACTGTACATTCAAACAAACAATAAGTTTAAGGACAGAATAATTGATTAAACTAAACTTAACTAAGATTTAGGATGTTCTAAACATCACCAAAAAACATGCATTTTTGTGTAGGGCATGTAGAGGTGTTGAATGGTGCGAAAGGAAAAGAAACAGATGCAGGGTGGACACCAGAGAGAAAAGGAGGAGGTTAAGCACATATAGCCCAAGAGCCCAGGTGAACCACATGAGCTGCCTGACCCGCCAATGTCACCAGGAGGAGAGCCCACAGGCTGTGGTGTTGGCGTCACACACTGGACCGACTTTTTGCACAGGAGCCATTTTGACTTGTGAAAGCCGCAGGTGTAAATTATCAAATTAAGGATGGATGAATTTTATTTAGCTGCTTCAGTTTCGGGGTCATGATATTGTCCGTGTGCACTGTCATCACTTACTAGGACACTTAAATGGAAGAGAGCCATATTTAAAGATATACTATGCAGAATTTTCCTGAAAAAATAATGTATAGACTCATACAGACATAATCCCTCTCAATCATCCCTTACGACCCACTAGAGGAGTGTGGCGGTGTATTTTTTATTTTCTGTGCTCGGGACGTTTCTGGGCTTGTAACCCCAGCACTCAAGTGAAGCTGGACCTTTACAAAAAGGCAGCAACCACATTCCAGACCATGAGCAGCAGTCATCATAATGGGTGCTAATATAGCAAGGCAAAACACCAAATACCAATCAAACATTACATTAAAGTACATTAGTACATTAAAGTGATCCATTGTCCTACTCACTTCTCTTTTTATGTTTTCATCCCTCACACCAGCTGCCAATCAGGGCTTTAGATGTGTCACACACTGTGTGAACGGCGACAAATAGGTTCCCCTAGAAGGCTTTTTTTATATTACATTTTAGCTAGAGTTTCCCTCTTTTTTAGGAAATGGGAGCACACAACATACTGATACAGTCAATTAAAAATTCATTCATAGCTTTTTGTATAGGCCCAGTTGAATATTGCAATAATAATGTGTGGTTATCAAAAAATACCACGGCACACCTGGATTTGCATCATGATACACCAGTGTGCTGTGGCACACTATATGAAAACCACTGTTTTAGCCCACCTAATTAATATCATTAATAACATTAACATGTTCTTTTTCTATATTCAAAATTGATTCTGTGAAAAAAAATCTATTTTGAGCAAAACAATTCACATTAAGTTAAAATCTTACTGATGTCTAACTTACTTTAGAGTTTATTTCCTGTCATTGACCATGAAAATTATAGATTCTAATCAAACATTTATTAATAGACTTTAGAAATGTATTGTGTCATGCACATACACGTGCCTAACCAATACAAACTTTTAAGACAAAACAAACTATATTGCAGTGGTGAAGCAGTTGTCAGACATGAACATAACTTCCTAACAACAAGAGAGTTGTGAGGGCCTCCTGATGCTCAGCCTGTGTGAAGTGAGAGTAGCAGCGCTCAGCAGTTTTCATCCCACGATCGTGTCACTACATCCTCCTCTCCGTCTCCAGATTCTCTCTGCTACAGGTCAATAAACCGCTTAATTACTGCGATGCATCTTCTGGCATCAGAATAAAGTGTACCAGGCTCCTCAGGTTTATTTACCAAGACATTATCTGTGTTTTTATTGACTGATGGCTGCACAGCTGCCATATCCGACATCATCATCATCATATACAGTGGAAACAGACGGCTCTGTTCACTCTACGCTGTATGTCTGAAACTTTAATGTGCTGCTGCCTGTCTTGTCCAGGACACTCCTCTAAAGGAGATGTTTAATCATGATGAGGCTTTTTTCTGGTTAAATAGATTTAAGTAATTAGAAATTAAATAACTACACGTAGATTAACTGGCTTTTTAATCTATGTCGTCCTGTGTTTCCTCTCTTTCTGCAGTTTAATCACACTGGACACGGCAGTTTGTGCAGCCAGGCCATAATGCTGGTGACCGACGGGGCGACTGAAATGTATGATGACGTTTTTGAGAAGTACAATTGGCCAGAAAGAAAGGTGAGCCTGTCTCTTTTTTCCCCCTCTCTCCTCTGTTCCTCACGGTGTTTGATTTTCAATGTTACTCATGTACTTTTTCAGGATTTTCTGTTTGCTCTGCACTTTTTCTCCCAGCAGGGATAAATGTACATTTTAATACTTCATGCCAGCTGGAGCGCCTGTCATGACTTTCTGAGGCATGCTTTCGTTTTTACTTCATTACCACTTATAACTTTGTAATGTACAAACCATGTCAATGTGCTGTTTTTCAATGTGTTGATACATTACAGCGCAGTATATATCCCCAAGTGGAATAAAACATGAGAAATTAACTGCTTTTAGTACAGTACAAGCAGCTCAGTCTCAAAGGCGCTGGTCCTCGCCCCCACACGGCTGTGCTCCCTCTCCACATTTCTTCCTGGACTCAACAATGGCTTTTAAATCTTTTGTTAGCCTCCCTTTGTAAGACCTAAATGCAATTGAAATGAAATGGACTGCTGTGCCACTCACAAAGCAATAAAAACAACAGCTCAGGGGCTTTTGTTCAGTCCTATCAAGCATATGTGTGTTGGCAGTGTTTGGCAGGGTACAGGGCAGTGTTTGGCAGGGTACCCCATCCCCCCCTCACACAGCCTCAGGGCTGCTATATGGCAGCCATTCAGTGTTTTCTATATGCTTCGTGCTTAGCAAAGCATCTGGAGCCAATGAGCCGTGCAGGTTTGGCAAAGTGTCACACAGCGTGCTTTAAAAGGACAGTGGAACATGCCCTCGTGCCAAACCCCCAACAAAAGAAAATTAACTAAATTTAACTGCAGAGTGCAAACTGAAAAAAAGACAAAGATGGACAGAAAAGGTGAAGAATGAAAAGAAAGAGCCGGAAAATCAGTTTAAGGTTTAGTGTTTCCTCGTGAGGATGTAAAAACATGCAGCTCCTTCTTGCTCCAAAGCCTGATAGAATCAGGGCAGGAAGATAAAGTGCTAAGGAGACACTTCACTTTGCATGTTTTTTTTAATCCTTCCATCTTTGAAACTGTCGACATCTATGTGTCCTCTGCACAGGTGCGAATATTCCCGTACCTGATTGGACGAGAGTCTGCGTTTGCTGATAACCTCAAATGGATGGCTTGTGCCAACAAAGGTTTGGGACTTTTTGATAAAAACATCTCAAGACAGCTTCATGTCAGAGTGTCGAGTACGAGCTGATGTGGTGATTCTGCAATGATGGTGGAGGATGCGCGGGTATCCGTGTGGTTTGGCCGTGTATGTGTATTTGTGTGCGTGCATGCATGTGTATGTGTGCTGGCTCAGATTCTTTCTGCCAAGAGGCAATGAAGTGGCACTTGGGGGGGTCAGAGGTCAATCCGCTCTAATCCCTCTTCCTGTCAGAGTGTCTCCCCCTTGGCTGCTCGCTGCTGATGGCTCCCACGTGTCAACGCTCTGGATGAGTGCCCTCTGGAAGGGAAAGTCACAGGCAGGAAAACAGATCACAGAGGGACTGTGGGGGAGACAAGCCCCAAACATCCTTCCCTATACAGACCCCCACTGTGGAGTAACCTTACATGTCTCATATGAAGCATTGTCAGCAACAGCAGGAGCTGGCACAAGTCAATGGCTCCTGTGTCACTGGGAGCTGAACCACCGGAAACCTGTTTCCATAGTGCTTCAGTACAGTGCAGTTATGTCAGGGACATCAGCAGAAAAAACTACGTTTTGTAAATGGGTGCAATGGTAGAACTTGGACACCAACCCAGTTACCAACCTGGATACGTTACATTTATCCATTATTATGAGGCAGATACGTTGAAACTGTACGTTTCTTTATGTTTCAACAACACTGTGCTTAATGTGTGGTTATGTTGAGGCACAAAACCACTTTGTTATGGTTAGGAAAAGATCGTTTTTTAGCTTAACACACATTAAGTGTTTGCCTCTCTACTGGCCAGACGGGCCAATCAGATGGAGGGATGTCCCTGCCCATCCATAACCAGTGGATGAGGGACTTTATGTCCAGCCTTAATTTTAAAGAGATTTGCTGCTCAAATTGTAACTCAGATAAAAAATTCCAAAAGGTGAGGGCCGCCTCTCTGAAATACTTCCAGAGCTTTCAGTTAAAGTGAGGATTTTGTGTTTGTGTCTTGTTCTTGTTGTTTTCTGTTAGTGTATACTCTGTTAAGATACTCCATTATTCTGAACCTGCCACTTTCATAGGCATATCTCCTCCTCTCTTTTGACATTAGGCCTGACTTTCAGCTCATCTGTCATTTTTGTACTATTAACGAGATCGAGAACCTTACTACTGACGATATACCAGCTGATCTTTGGGGTTAGTGGAATGGGCAGGATTGTGATTGGTTTTTATGCTTTGTTTCTCATCATATATATGCGTTGTTAAGTTTGATACCTGTTTTGAATATACATTGTGTAAACATGTAAAAACTGAATACAAATATTTTTGATAAAAACATGTTTGGTGACACTATCCCAGCTGGAAATGCAGCGATGTCCATCTCCCTATGACAAAGTCAGCTCCTATACTATATAACTCTAGAAACCTTGATATGATAAGAATGAAATGTACAAATGCATCATATTTGTGGTTTGCAGAAACGTGAAATGTTAACATTTTCTCCTGGTGACTGAGCTGTGGACAGTATTTCTAAAATCCTAGCTGCTGCCCTGTTTGCTGATTGACATACTGGAAGATATGAATGCTGTGCCAGCTCATTTTAGGGTTAATGAGGCTTTTTCCTGTGGAAAAAGACCACTCCACCCAAGCGGTAGTATTGTTGGTCGCAAAAGCAACTGGATCACTTTCTGTTTCCTCAGAACCAAGGAAATAATCACACTAATATCTGAGTTTTAATCATAAATAACAGCGCACACACAGCAATAAACAAAAGTAGTAGTAAGGTGAATGGCAAAAACAGGAGAGGAAAAACACTGTCATCTTCTGATCAACCACAGCAGACGAAACTGAAACTAAACCTCATGTTGCCGACTCGTTATAACACGACAGCTGTGATGACATCACTTCGGCGAGACAAACTAAATTACTGTCAGAGCAAAGTAAATAAACATGTAATGCAATAGACAGGCAAACTTATTACACAATGTTGTGAGCTTAAACAGACACTGATGCTCTTTAGTAACTGGGGGTAGCTGCTGATAGCTATCAGATTGGCGCACTTCCTTTGTGTCATAAAAAAAGCCTTCAGTTTCCCAGGAGATCGTACCCGCCGGCAGACTGCATGGCATAGTGAAAGAGAGGCTTATAGGGAGCTGATCTAAATGCAAATGGTGTCATTATTCTGTTGTCATTACATCGTGCAATCAACATTTACCTCATGAAGATAAGTTAAAGCAAAATACTTGTGTCTTTCCACTTTAATATGTTTGCGTTTAATTGCAGGATACTTCAGTCAGATCTCCACCTTAGCAGATGTTCAGGAGAACGTGATGAGGTATCTTCACGTTATGAGCCGCCCGAAGGTCATCGATCACGAGCACGACACAGTGTGGACGGAAGCTTACGTGGACAGTGCTGTGAGTGAGGGTGAAGCAGAATCATGACCTGCTGTGATTGTACGTGCTTTGATTCCACATTTTGAGGCAGTAGTTTGTGTTAGATTGTGTTACTGTGCACCGTACAGTAAGTGTGCACATGTGTGGGTCTGCTTTCTCATCATTACTCTTCATGCCGCTGGAATGATTCATCATTATGAGCTTCATTAATCTGCATGGATCCCCCACCCCCCGTCGTACATCTGTGTCCACAAAGTCAGTGCACAATGTGAAGGCTTTAATTCACTGGACGATTCAATCTTTATGTGTCTCTTCTTTCATTGCAGCTTTCCCAGGCTCATAAGGTAAATATCCACATGTGATCTGGTCTGTATGTGCTCTCAGGTAGAATCATGTTCATATAAAAGCATCAACCAGATGGGAGGTAGTTCTGAACTAGCATCAGAGAGGGGATCATGGGCAGGGAATAAAAGGTTTCCACTGGGATGCAGCAAATTTGAGTCATTTTGTATAAACGACCTGAGGCAAAGCAAGTTTATTTATATAGCACATTTCTGCAACAGGGCAATTCAAAGTGCTTTACAGAGAGCAAAAGAAACACAAAAGACATTTAAACACAATTAAAAACAGTCATTAAAGAGCCAAGAGAGAAGAAAATAAAAGACAACCGAAAATAAAACAAGACAAGTATAAAATACAAGAATAAAAGTTACAGCGCAGTCGATGTAAGAAATTAATATTTAATAAAGGCAGTGACTCAGAAAAAAATGTCAGCATTGATATTCTAGTTTTAGTGGACCTGCATGAAAACTGAACGTTGCCTCTGTATGTTTAGTCTTGACTCTGGGGACACAAAGCAGACCTGTCCCACAAGACCAGAGAGGTCAAGATGCTCCATTGGAAATGTCATTTAGCTCTAAAACATTCAGTGTTTTGCAAACCAACAGTAGATTTTTGTGATCAATTCTCTGACAGACAGGAAGCCAGTGTAAGGACCTCACAACTGGAGTGATGTGATCCACTTTAT
Source organism: Epinephelus lanceolatus (assembly GCF_041903045.1). Classification (NCBI taxonomy): domain Eukaryota; kingdom Metazoa; phylum Chordata; class Actinopteri; order Perciformes; family Serranidae; genus Epinephelus; species Epinephelus lanceolatus. The sequence goes on along the minus strand of NC_135734.1, from coordinate 27,052,149 downwards.
TTAGTCTGAGTGAAGATTCGAGCAGCAGCGTTCTGAATCATCTGCAGCTGTCCAATCGATTTTTTTAGGGAGACCTGTGTAAACACTGTTAGAGTAGTGGAGTCTACTGAAGATGAATGCATGGACAAGTTTTTCCAAATCCTGCTGAGACACAAGTCATTTTATCCTTGATATATTCTTAAAGGTGCACCATGAAGGATTGTTGGTTACTGTTTGTAACACACTCTCAAGCGAAAATGAAAGTAAGAGCCAACCCTGTTTATCCTTTCTGTATTTTTATTTTTATTTTTGGGGGGTGCTCTGTCTCTTTGATGCCTGCTGCTTACGGTCAGGCACCTGGTGGCTACTTTTTTTTTTATGTTTATAAAACCCAGGCTTCACCTGAGCGCTGTGTGGACACATGCCCATAAACGTCCTGAACACAGAAAATAAGGCGAAAATAAGACAATACAGGAAGAGGTCAGAGTTACACTGACACTGGGTCATAAGTAATAATTCAGAGGGATTATTTCTGTTTGGGTCTATACATTGTTTCTTAGGTAAATCCTGCACATTTTATCTTTAAGGCGATAGTAGACTGACTTTGTAATTGTCTTAATGTGGCTGTTGAAATTCAAATCTGAGTCCATGACTACTCCAAGATCTCTGGCTTTGTCTTAAGTTTTGAACATTGCCAGTTGAAATTGAGCGCTGACTTTTCATTGTTCCTCCTTGACTCCAAAAACAGTTGCCTGAGTTTTTTCTTTGTTTAACTGAAGAAAATTCCTGCACATCCAATCATTTATTTGTTCAGTGCACATTGAGAGAGTATAAAAACTGATTATTGTCCCTATTTTTCAACATTATGCTTTAATATTTCCCAGGAAGTCTAAGTGAGGAGAGGCTCTCTCCTCTGAGGGACAGGAGCAATAGAAGAGCATTTATTGTACTTCTCTCCAATATGGAGACAATGAGCATGCACACACTGAAACACACACACACACACACACACACACACACAGAAGGGTTAGGAGATTGTCCTCTGGAGTGTGTGCTCTTGTATCTCAGCCTCAGACACACCATTCATCATTCTGTGGATCATTGCATTTTATCTCCTAAAGCCCATAATAAAACTGACATTGGAGGGGAGACCAAGACACGGAGAGGGAGAGAGAGAGAAGGGAGAGAGAGAAGGGAGAGGGAGGAGGGAGAGGGGGAAGGGGGGCTAGGTGTCCGTGGCTTTACCTGTGTGTGTGTGTGTGTGTGTGTGTGTGTGTGTGTGTGTGTGTGTGTGTAGACTGAAGCAGTCCAGTTTCAACTTCCATTGTGTGTTGTGATGAATTTAAGGACCCGCCATTCTTCATTTTGTCAAGTGAGATAGTACACACTGCAGTTCACAGCTCGTTTGCTTCATATGCATGCACATACACAAATGAACATCAAAACACACACACATACACACACACACACAGGGACATAGGCACCCTCAGCTGTGTCGACTCACGAGGTGAGGGAATAACAGACCTACTTTAACTGGGCTCATGTGCTTAATTATGTCAGCCTTCATCCTACTGAACCGACCTCGTCTTCTCCTTCGAGCCTCACATGAGACTCACATGGTCCAGGTTTGATGACAGAAGGGCTGCAACCAGGATGATTCTGCAGGAAATGATTTGGATGCTGTTTTTAATTAATTCTGTGTCTGATCTAGCGAGACCTTCTTTTGTCTTCTCCACAACTTAATGTTGTGGCCACCTTTGGCTCAGTTATTGTCAATCCTGAAGCTGTTCTTCCCCGCTGAATAACTCACGCTCCTCTCTTTCCTATCTGGGAATTTTAATTGAATTTCATGTCATTTAAGCTTCCTTTGCACTGGTAATTTGTTACTGTACTGGGGGGAAAAAAAAGGTTTTTCAGCCGGTAACATTTAAGCATTTCCATGGCAGCCATTCTACTTCTTTAAAATTTTACATGGTAAGTATGATTCTGCCAAATAGTGAAGTTTTATGTAGGAATAAAATTATTGTATTATTCTGCAGCAGTTGCAGTAGTAGTAGAAGGACACACATTTTTGGAGCCTCAGTTTGTCAGCTCAGGTTGAAAACATAAGCAGTGTAATATACAGTATGTGCAACTGCGCTGCTTATTGTTCAGACTGTGTGAGATGCACCGATTAAGAAATGCTGAGTAAACTTTCAGGCTCTGCAGGAATAATAACACAGTTTAAATGTGTTTCTTTCTCTGAGCAGTTTTTGCTTTTGACTGATGCTTACACACCTGATCAGAGAACTTGCTGACAGTCCTCTCAGTGGGATAAAATAGCAGCATTCAACAGTTATAAATTACTTTTTTTTTTTCAGTTGAATGAAAAAGCAGGCCCAAGTCTGATGACTACAGTCGCCATGCCTGTCTTCAGCACAAAGAATGAAACGGTGAGTGAGTGACAGTCACTGACTCACGTGATGGCAGAAATTAATTTTGTGCATTTACTCAAGCACTGTGCACTGTCAGTTTGTTTCTTCACTACATCTCATGTTTTACATTTCTACATTTATTTAGCAGCTATTCTTTACTGGTTACTTTTCAGATTAAGATTTTACGCAAAAGAAGATCATGATAAGCTTAATAAATTTAAGAATAAATGAAGGGCTCCCAACCTGTTTGGCTTGTGACTCCTTAGAAATAAATCCTGTTTGGACTTCTTGTCATATATGTCAGATGTAGATGAGTTGTTTGCAGCTCTACCAAAGTGACATTTGCTCTCCAAACTTCTCGTATACTATGCAGGAATTGTCAGCTGCTGTTTGTTAACAATATCGTCAGTGAAAGTAAAAGTGAAAGCCGACCCCAGATTTGTCCGCTTGGTGTTTTACCTCACTATATTTGCGTTTTTCCGATGCTCTGTCTGTGATTTTAATAGCTTCCTCTTGCATGTGTGCTGGTGATCATTGCCTCCTTATAAGGTACTGACCTCTGTGGTAGGAAACATTGCTGCATGTACTTCTGCAAAGATGTAAATGTGCAAAAATCTTTTCTACCAGTTTGCACTCATTAATGTCTCCAGCAGCTTGCCAAGATTTAGCCAGGCGGAGCAGTGGTTGTCCTGCACAATTAAGTCACAACCTCACCTGCACGCTGTGCCCAGGAACGTCATAAACACAGCAAAATAATAATAATAAGAATAAATAAAAATATTGGCAGACATCTTCAGATAGGGAGGGATTAGTTTTGTATTAGTCTGTACATTGTAGATCCATTATACAATCCTGCATAATGTACCTTTAAATAACTGTTTGAGGCCCAGAGAGATACAGTTATTTAATATTTCACAAAAGAAATCACAGGAAGGCCTTAGAAGGCCTTTGAAGGGGCCCGTCCCTTATGTTGAAACAAACTACGTAGCTGTATATAAAAACTAGCTACACATTGATCATCATATATAATAACATCAGTGACACGGTACATTTCTTTATGTAACAAGTACTTTATCTTTCAATAGTTCATGTACATTTTGCTGATAATACTTATGTTCTTTTACTTAAGTAGGACTTTGAATTCAGGACTTTTACTTATAATGCTGTATCTTTACATTGTGGTGTTGGTGTTTTTAATACAGTAGGATCTGAGCACTTCTTCCACCGTTATGCAGTTTCCATCTAAAGTTGTGTATGTGTGTTTTGAATCTCTTCATGCAGAAGAACCAGGGTATTCTGTTGGGGGTCGTAGGAACAGACATCCCTCTGCAGGAGCTGATGAAGCTCATCCCTAAACATATGGTACAATCAGCTGCTCACTAACTTTGAATAAGTGAATATATTAATATGCATTTTTTTTTCTAAATTTCTTCCTCGTGTGTCTCATCTTGTGTCTCCAGTTAGGAATCCATGGGTACGCATTTGCTATCACAAACAACGGCTACATCCTGACTCACCCGGACCTCAGGCCTTTGGTAACTCAGTTTCTTAACATTACTTTTACGCCAGAAGAGTCTGATAGCATTCCCTGACTTTACCCTGTTTTTCCTTTTTTTGTTTTGTCCATGCAATTGTGTACATAACGGAAATGATGAAGTGAAAGCCTCTGTTAATGAGGGCACACAGAGACAAATGTGATATCCTGTTAGGAGGCTAAATGGGCTCGTATAGTCTGTAATCCCCACCTTTTCCTTTGATGTATGCATGCAGGGATAAAGGCCACTCATAGGGCTGGCTGGCCTGAGATTTCCCAGAGGTAACTTAACACTCGCTGGCAGAGACCACAGCCACTCGCCCTGGGACTGCTGGTTCCTCAGGAGCTATGGCTGTGCTAGTGGATCTGTGTGTGCCAGTGTTAGTGCTATCCCTCTCTGTGCAACTGTGTGTGTGTGCTGGTCTGTGTTGGTTTTTTGTGAGTGTCTCTTCGTGGCTCAAACTGTGCTGTGGTTGTAGTCATTGACTTGTTGTTTCTTGTGGACCACACGACATACAGTAGCCGAGTTTGACATGTACAGTTTAATGCATCGATGTAGACTTGTTTGAGTGTGGGTTTCCTATCAATCATATTAATCATTTTTAATTTACCTGACAGTGTTAATTTCACAGACGATTTGTTAAATAATTACACAGCAAAACCTCCTTAACAAGGCTTGATAAATAAGAGCACACAGGAGTTCTCATGCTGACATTGAGACACAAAAGACAGATTACAGTGGAGCTTTTCAGAACAGAGAAGTTTCTTTGACATCAAACTCATAAATTTGAAAATTATGTGTCACATGCAGATTTCACATTTGGGTCAGGCTAGAGCAGCAGACATGTTTAAGCTGTGATTTCTCAAAATAAAACTACACAAAATGGAACATTAAACTGTGTATATTGTGTTCCTCTGTGCAGTATCAGGACGGTCAGAAGAGGAGGAAGCCCAACTACAGCAGCGTGGATCTCTCTGAGGTGGAGTGGGAAGACAAAGATGATGCTGTACGTGTTAATCTTCCTAAAAATCCAGTGTTATGGGAAAACAAAGTCATTCTTCAGTGTACAATATAAAACACTATATGTTGGTGTAGCTGCTAGCTTTGTCAGCATGGTGCATTTACAGCTATGGTCAACTGTCATCATGCTAATGTTATTTTTGTTACCAAAAACAGCCTTAAAATCATTAAAACAAAACTTTCCAGAAAAACGAATCATTTGACTCCTTAGAAGGTCTTTTAGTACAAACATACGTGGAACAAGACTTTTTTAAGCAATGAAAACATTACAATTAACTTTAATGAACATAGCGACAGGTAGTTAATGGCTACGCCTATCCTGAGGCTGAATCTGTGGTTACACCCAAGCAGCAACCGGGGCTGAAAAATGAAGCCAATATGGAAGTGCCAAAAACTGCGGTTCCTTGAATGGCTATTTGAGGCTGGCAAGATAGCGGTGGCTGAAATGCCTAATGTGAGGCTTCAAGATGGGAGTCCACAACCAATGGGTGATTTCACGGTGGCTATGTCCATTATTTAATAGTCTATGGTTACACCGTGGTTATGTTAACTTATGAACGTTTTGCTGTAGTGGCTTCTCAACAGACGATACTCACCTTTCTCTCAAAGTGGCCCCGGCCCATAATTATGCATAACTTCAAGCCTTTATAAAATTTTAATAAGTGCATTATATAAAAATTCACCCCTTGTACAGTCATCATGAATGTTGAAATTAGCTGTAGAGACCAAAACCAATTTTTGTTCCAGGCTGTAAACATGTTTATTTCTGCTGTGAAGTTGGACGTTATAACATGGAGGTCTATCGGGATTGACTCACTTTTGGAGCCAGCCTCAAGTGGCTGTTCAAGGAACTGCAGTTCTTGGCACTTCGGCATTAGCTTGCTGCTTGCATACACCATTGTATGAATGCAACTGACACTATGCCTTAATTTCACGATGTCAGTGGATTGCACGTTCATCAGCTTGTCCAGTAAATTATCTATTATTTCAAATTAACCCATTAAATAATCATTAAGGTACATCTCTGTTTTCAGTATTGCAGTAAAATGGCAGCCACGTACAGGCTGCTGTAACCCTGCCTCAACCTCTCTCCTCTATGTGTCTTTGTGTGCTTTATCTTTAAGCTACGCAATGCGATGGTGAACAGGAGGACAGGGACTTTCTCTATGGAGGTGAAGAAGACGGTGGATAGAGGGGTGAGGCTGCAGATAAAGATGTTTAGTGTCTCCCTATCAGATGAGGGTTGTTCTCTCTGTTGTCTCTCAACTCAAGGAGTAAATTTCATCTGCACTTCTTCTTCTGCTCTTTTAGAGGCGTGTCCTGAAGATGCACAATGACTATTACTACACTGACATCAAAGGAACACCATTCAGGTGGAAGAAAGGTTTCATTGCATTCCCTAAATGACTTTCTGTCAGTTTATGTCCCGGTTACACTTAAAGGTTGACTCTCTCCTCTGTTTGTGTCACCAGTGTCGGAGTGGCTCTCTCCAGAGGTCATGGAAAGTACTTCTTCAGAGGAAATGTATCAGTTGAAACTGGTATGTCACTTCAACTCTGTCATCTACTCTGTTAACAGAGGCCTGTAATACAGTGAGATGCGTGTCACTCTGACTTGCCTTTTTTGGAGGGCTTATTGTATCTGTCTACCCAGGCTGGCATTGCTGAAGCGTTACTGACTTGTGTTTTTCAGGGCTCCGTGATCTGGAACAGCCAGATGTCGCCCTGGCAGATGAATGGTAACACTGGGGTTATGGGAGCGGGCGTTCATGCGTTATGTAGGTTATCCCTCTGTGTTCATCGGGGATGCTGAGGCCTGTGATGTAACAGTTGTGGCTCTGTTTGGACCACAGGACTTACTGCAACACAGAGGAGCAGCATGAGCACCGTCACCTGACACAGATTCAAGCCATCAAGCTCTTCATGACGGGCCGCAGACAACACCTCAAATGTAAGAGACATCTGAGTCACACAATTTAGACAATACAGAGCCTGTTTTATCTTTGCTCAAGTTCTAATTATTATATGAAGTGTGAATACAATAAACAAAGGAAGTGGTGGTTACTATGAGATGGATGTTTGGGGTCTGCAGGTGACAGAGAGCTGATCCAGGAGGTGTTATTTGATGCTGTGGTCACTGCTCCACTGGAGGCCTACTGGACTGGACTGGCCCTCAACAAGTCAGAGTAAGAACATTTTGATACTGCTTCATATTCTCTTTTAAAGTCCACAGTTACAAATGTTAGTAATCCATTAATGAATGGTTTCTGTTAGGGTTTTCCGATTAGCCACCAGTAACTGTTTTTAAGCCATCTGCCGTTTGCAAGTGTTAGACAATAACCAATGATGTCACAGACACACCAGCCAAAGGGAGTTTTTTTTACAACCTGGCAACAATAAGTCAAACTTTATTCTCATTAATGGCTTATACATGATCTATATAAAGCATCATTAACCATCAAAAACCCTTTGTATGCCTCTTTAGAAAGAGGCACCCACATTTTTGTCACAGAAACTGTAAAACTATATCTCTTTACTGTATATTATAGGTTCATATCATAGGTTCATACTTTATAGTATATTATTTTAGTAATATTTGACCTTATCAGCATGAGTTGACCAAATCAAATACTTATCTTTCAAAGTTACACGTTTGTGCCATGGCGTATTAAGGTTGCTGTAGGTCAAAAAAAGAAAAAATATTATAATATTCTGATTTTAATCCCTCCGAATTTCTAAGATTTAAGTGGTAAAATTATGAGAAGAAACTCACTCATTTACTGCCAGAAAGTCAGGAAATGTACTGTAATACATGACTAAGGATAGACCGATACATCGGCCGGCCGATATATCGGACCGATATTTGAGTTTTTTACTTGCATCGGCATCGGCCGATACGCGCGAGGGTTCGCGGATTTATTTTTCCCTGGCACTTTTTTTCATTTGAAAGTATGTGGTTAAGTTGAACAAAGCTGTTGAATCCTACTGTGTACAGTAGTTATTGTTTTATTTATGCTTCAGCTTAAATATTTGTTTATTTTATAAAGATATTACTGGAAGATTTAAGAGCACTGAACTCTTTTTTTTATTTGAATGTATAATAATAATAATAATAATAATAATATTCTACCTGTTCTACCTCAACTTTCCATCTTGTTTTAGTATTTTTTACTGTTCAATAAATGTTTCTTATTTTAAACTTGAGACCTGTAATATTTGTTATCATTGTGTCATTTTTTTGATGTAAATTGAGGGAGCAAAAGCAGTATCGGCCCCAAATATCGGCTCAAGAAAATCGGCAGTCCATAATCGGTCATCGGCTAAGGGTGATGGAAAAAGATCGGTATCGGCATCGGCCCTAAAAAATCCATATCGGTCTATCCCTATACATGACAGCATCTACACAGGGATGACGTTGTGGTGGATGAATGGGTCAATCACAGGACTTTCACACAAGAAAGTGGGGTTTGTGTTCTGTGTGAGTGAACATTGGCTTATTATTTTTAGACTGAGTTGACACATCATTTTCAGATTTCAGGATGTACTGTAAAAAGGTGATTAATGCACACCGTTTTATGTTTGTATTTTCTTGAAAATTTTCCACTTTATTCTCAAATAATATCCAAGTTTTTATCTCCTAAATTTACAACATTAATCTCAGAAATTCAGAGTTTTTTTATCGGAATATTACCTGACTCCCCCAGCTCTGTATTTTTCTTTTCTTTTTTGTAGTCTTTGATATGAATTTTGTACTTAAAGGACTGTAACATTGGAAGATACACACTTTATTTGTTTAAATTAAACTGCTAGTCTTATAATAGCTGCAGCCGAATAATAGAATACAATTTTCCCTGCTGGTATGACCTTAAAAAGCAATCGCAACGATCAAAAACAGCTCCAACATGTTTGTTTTCATAGTGTTAATCACAAGGTTTAAACATTAGTTTTATTTCTGATCTTACAGGTGAAGATTTATTCATAATTATCTTGAAAACACATTAAGGTTTTGCAAACCTGAAAACGAGTCACACAGTCTGTCTGCTATCACATTTGAATTATTACTTAAGCTTTGCTATGTTCATTTGGTCAGACAGTGGATTTCATCATGTATTTTGAGCTTAGATATAAAATGGGAAGCAGAAAAACATGGACATGTGAGTGCTAGTTTAAGACAATCTTGAAAAAAAGGTGAACACATGTTGATGTGTGTCTGTCTCTAAAGTGTATGTTTGATGTTTATATGTCATGTAAGGCTTTGCAAGTAATGACTATTTTCATTCAAGATCAATCTATTGATTATTTTTTGTTGTTAATTCATTAATAATCTAGCTTCTAAAATGTAAAAGTTTGAGAAGAACTCTTTTAGAACTGTATTTTTACCATATATCTCCAAAATGAGAGATACATCAGCTGCGTCAAGAACTTTCCTCTGTTCACCATTCGGTTAAATCAGCAGCAGATATGAGTCACACTGCATAAATACATTTATAAATGTCCAACCTCATAAATTTAAAAGAAAAACCTAAATTACCTGTGGTGCTGTATGATTGTATGTAGACATCAGTCAGAGATGTTCAGGGGAAGGACTCAGAAATTTGGTGTGTTTTCACTGCTTTGCATTAAACCAACAGGAACTCAGACAAAGGAGTGGAGATTGCTTTCCTGGGTACACGCACCGGCCTGTCGAGGACTAACCTGTTTGTACCCGCCGATCAGCTCTCCAATCAGTGAGTCCCGCTGCTCAACGTCCCTCTAATCATTACTTACAGCACGAGGCGAGGCCGTGATTGTGCTTGATGAATCTAATCCTCCGCTCCTCGCCTCGCTTTCATTCCGTGTGCTTCCTCAGAGATTTCCTGACAGCGGAGGACAAGGAGGGTGTGTTTAATGCTGATCACTTCCCTCTGTGGTACAAGAGAGCCGCAGAGCAGGTCCCTGGCACATTTGTCTACTCCATCCCCTTCAGCACAGGTATGCAGATTAGAGATAATAGCTCAAGTGTGCAGTACAAAAAAGTTCCTTGATTCAGCACATAATCTGTCTGTGGCTGTTAAATAATCTGCATTTTATCTCATAGAAGTCCATCTTAATATACTTTAAATTATGGAGTGCAGCATTACCCAAATTACTTTTTGGAAATTCGTCTGGTTACTTTAGTCATTGAGCATCTTACCATCTTAATCAGTCTCTCTCTATGTCCCTCTTTCTGCTATGGATTGTGGTTTTTACTGGTTTCCACTGATAGGATGTGCAGCACAGCTCACCTCCCTCACAGCTTTTATGCAGTTAATGTGGCCCACGTTCTGTCTGCTAGCCCGAATTCAGCCTCGCTCTGCAGGACATTTACCACCTCTCCTCTGTTAATGGTGACTGCATCCACTCATAACCTGAAATGTCCCATCACAGCAGCCATTCCAGAATTATTAGACTCATCTGGCTGTAGAAAGAGCTCTGACTGGACATTACTGTAATGTAATGAACTTGTACTGTGGTTTCCTTTAAACCTGCCAGCTGGAGCTGCTGAGTGAAGGGCACCATCTAGTGAACAGAAGGTGTAATGTGAACAAGTTTACTCTCTGCTCTTCCTCTCTAGCTTTAGAAAATAAGAGTGTGGTTTTAGCCAGCACAGCGATTCAGCTTCTCGATGACAGAAAGTCTCCAATTGTCGCAGGTAACAACCTCTAAATCACTTTTATACCATTATTATCTCCATGTTAATACTTATTTTTGAATATTGAGCGGCCTCTTATGTGCTCGTGCTCAGCTGTGGGGATCCAGATGAAGCTGGAGTTCTTTCAGAGGAAGTTCTGGACTGCCTGCAGACAGGTGACTAAACAACTACTACTGCAGCATGTTGTACAATAAAATGACTCCCTGATCAGGTGTGAAGCTAAACTACTTGTGTTTTGTTGCTCAGTGTACGGCTCTGGATGGAAAATGTAGCATTAGCTGTGATAACGCAGTAAGTACAGTCACAAAACTCTAATTTTTAAAATTGAAAAAACATTCAGGTTGTTTTTTTAATATAACCTTTTTATTCTCCTTCTGACAGGACATTAACTGTTACCTCATCGACAACAACGGCTTCATTCTTGTCACAGAGGAGCAATCTCAGGTACTGTGTGCATGTTTACATCTATGAACAACACGTAAACACTCAAGTTGTCCTTAAAGGTCCAGTTTGTATGTTTTCTTTAGTGTTTAATTACCTTAAAATAAGAGTCATTGCCTTTTTGTTAACCGAGAATAAGCCATTTATATCTACACAGAGAGTGGGGTCATAGCCTACAGAGGTCGCCATGTTGCACCACCATACTTCTACAGTAGCCCAGAAGTGATAAACCAAACACTGGCTCTCGATAGGGCCATTCACGCTTTTCAAACAATCAATCAATTTTATTTATAAAGCCCGATATCACAAATCACATTTTGCCTCACAGGGCTTTACAGCATACAACATCCCTCTGGCCTTAGGACCCTTGCAGCGGATAAGGAAAAACTCCCCCAAAACACCTCTTTAAGGGGGGGGGGGGGGGGGGGCGGGGTGAATTGCATTTTCACCGTAGTAAGCAGCCCCTCCATGACAAGAGCATCAGAACAACACTGATTTTTTTTTAACATGAGACTGCTTTATTCAGTTATTTTACCGATTTAAATCATCAGATCCATTTCCATTTCCATCCTGAACATCTGGATGATCACAGAAACAAGATGAGCATACATCAGCAGGTGCTGGGCCAGTGGCCCTTCCCCGACAGCTGAGCAGCCTCGGAGAAACATAAATTTGTAACATGAAACTTCTTAATTCAGTGTTTTTACCAGTTTAATCACCAGGGGTCTCATTTAGAATCATTGCGTAGTCACAAAGCGAGGCCTGAAAGAGGCGTACACCACTTCCCACACAAAAGTTTTGATCTATAAAAACAGACTTGATGGGAGAAACTTTGACCCATGCTTATGAACATTTTGGAGGCAGGAAATTGGTGACACAGATGGTGAGGTGGAAGCCTGATTGTAGATATTGTTAAATATTTTTTGGTGCACGTGTTTTTTGGCATTTTTAGTGTGGATCCTACGCGCTGTTTTATAAATTAGACCCCTGCTCCGTTTGTTTTGGAGAGGAAGAGACCTCTGCGAATAACTCAGCTCCTGATAAAAACCTCCTGAACAATGAACATGGAAGTAACTCTAACCAGGAGTAGTTTCAGCTGGTTGCAATGTGCAATCCTCACAGCTAGATACCACTAAGTCCCCCTAAATCTTACACACTGCTCCTTTAAATGTTTTCCCACAAGTCCTGAATATGTGTGTACAGCAGATCTTGAGGACAGTGAAGCTGTTAAATGTTCATGTTACTGAGAAATGCCACTGTTTTATTTGAGCTGGTGATTGTATTTCCTGTTTGTTGTGTTTTATTACTGTTTGAACTGTAACTGCTTCTGTCTTGGTCAGGTCTCTATGGGGAAACAGATTTCCATCTCAAGGATCGTTTTAAGTTGTGTAAACGTTGAATAAAACAAAATAAAACAAGTAGAATGAAAGATAGAGGAAGGCATTAAAAGTCTATTGCATTTTGGACTTTAGAACATCCCACAGAGATTCACTGATGTTTAGATCTGATTATATGACACACTGACTCCTATGCTGATGCACTTTGTGTGTAAAGTTCTTAAACTAGAATAGTCTTTAAAGGAATACTTCAGCTGCAAAATGATCATTTGTTTATCAGTTAGTCACGCTGTGTTGCCTTGAATTTGTGAGGAAAACTTTTTTTCTCGCCTGCCTTCACACAAAGCCACAAGCATATTGATTTATTGATTGATTGGGGACCACGTTTAACAGCAGCAAAACTTATCAAAACATCAGTTTATAAACACTCAAACAACTCGTGCAGTATAATCCAAGTCTTATTTATCCATTTTCTCAAAACCCTCACTGTTGAACTGAAAGTGAAACTTATCTATGCTCTCTTCAAAGCCAAAGATAATGTCCACACAGTGTACGTACTAAGCTATGTGCCTGTGTGCTTTGACACAACTTCTCTCTCAGACAGGGCTCTTCTTTGGAGAGGTGGAGGGTGCTGTTATGAACAAACTCCTCCAAATGGGCTCCTTCAAAAGGTCTGAGACATGACGTAACTTTTCTCTACATGCAAGCACGTTGTTATAAATGTCACATTTGATGGTTATTACAACCTCTGCTGTGTTGCTTGTGTTGCAGGATCACACTGTACGATTACCAGGCCCTTTGCAGAGAGTACAGCGGGAGCAGCGACGATGCACGCACTCTATCAGATGTAAGACAGAACATCAGCTGCTAGATTTAAAGATAGAGATCTCAGAGGCTCTAATTTTATCCACTGTGGTTCACTACAGTACATCTACATTTATATGACCTGAGGTAAATCTTCAGCACAGACCTCGAAACCTGTCTCAGAGTTTGTGGTCAACACAGTTTGCACTCAGGTGGAACATCAGTGCAGAGCGAAGTCTTAAAATAAAGTCTGACATTTAAACAACCTGAAACATTTTTCGTTTCAGATTCTAACACGATGTTCTTTTATCTCTCTTTCAGCCCTTCACTGTTGTTAAATGGCTCCTGACTGAACTCGTCATGTAAGAATAACACAAACACTTAAAAACTGTACATAACAAGTTACATGATATACTGTACATACGTGGTAATTCTTTGGGGTGTATAGATTAATAGTAGTTTGTGTATGTTTTTGCAAACCACAAATACATTTAGACATTTCATTTACATAGTATATGAGCCGACTTTTGTCCTCCGGGGGTGGAGGAGATGGTGGATGGTGTGACACCTGGAGGAGACACCCACCAGGCTGCAGACCACTGTCTGAGACAACAAAATGAGGTGTTTTTTAGTGTGTCGTTGCTGTGTTTCCAGGAGCTTTTTTCATCACCAAAGGGGGGTGTTTTCTAGTGATCCATCACTGTTTTTCCACCGGGGATAGTGCCATGAAAGGCGGTTGTTTTTTACAGATACACCATTGCGTTTCCAGCCAGGATAGTGCCACTATAATCTGTTTTTTAAAGCCCAAATGATCTTTTCCTAACCATGACTAAGTGTTACTTTGTGCGTAAGCCTAACCACATATTAAACGAATTATTCTTGAAATGTAAAGTTTGGACGTATCTCCTGCATAATATTGTAAAATGTAACATATCCATGGTTCACAGACAAGTATAGTGCCAACATTTTATTTGTGGTGATGGGGTTGGTTATAAGGACATTTACACAGTAGTATTACATCCTATTACATCAGCTGTGCACTAATAATACTTCATGACTGTGCATTTCAACCAGTAACATGATTACATTAGTTAAAAGTTACTTGATACCTAGTGGTGTGCTTAAACCGTATTAGAGAATTAATTTACACACTTTTAGAAAGACATTAGTCAACTATTAATTAATGTTTATCCTTGAGTTAACTGACATTCATTTGTTTAAATGTGATTTTTGTGTTTTTCTCTCCAGTTTCCTGCTTGAATTTAACCTGTACAGCTGGTGGAACGTGGATTTATCAGTGAAAGGTAACTGTAGCTGATGATAATTACAGGTGTGAATGTGTGAGAGGGTACAGGAAGGAGAACTGGAAACCTTCTCTATGGTTTTGTTTACTTCTGCAGTTCAATTAAACTAACTTTGTCACACATTCAGCTCAGAGACCTCGGGGTAAAACCACGATGGTGCCGTGTGACACAGAGTACCCTGCCTTTGTCTCTGAGCGCACCATCAAAGAAACAACAGGCAACATCGAGTGTGACGGCTGTGTCAGGTACCGCTTCAGGCCGACTTATAAACACAGTGAATCATCTGATAATCACTGCCTTTGGCACAGTATCTATCCATGTTAAACAGCAGGTGTTCAGTCTGATACTGATCATGTTATAACCGTTTAATTTTAGTCTCTGTCTCTGTTTGGGCTTCAGATCTTTTGTCATACAGCAGATTCCCAGCAGCAACCTCTTCATGGTTGTTGTGGACAATAAGTGTGACTGCAGCAGTTCTTCTCCAGTAACCATGGATCCCATCGAGATCATGTATATCCTTTATAGATAACAAAAAACATGTAGAAGCAGGAAGTAGATCATAAAAATATTTTTACGAGTTTACGGGGATAATTTTTGACTTGCACACTTAACTGTTACGTAAGCCTAGGCTAAATGAGTTGCTTGTATGTTGGTGAAGCTCTGATCTTATGAACATGTTGTGTTAATTTGATTACGCCCTTGACGCCTTTGAACACAACGAGTCATTAAAATGTGACAGACTGAAGTTTCAGAAGGACAGAAAGAAGCCCGAGTCATGTCATCCTTTCCACCCTGAGGTATGAGGATGTCTTTTGTCTGCATACAAGTGTGTGTGTCTACATGTACTGTAATACAGTGAGGGTGAAACAGTTTGGTTTACAAGATAGAGTATTAATCGACTAGCGGGAGTTTCCACTGGCTGTCTGTCAACCTCACAGTGACGGCAAAGCTCTAGGAAGTCACTGCTCCTGGCCAAGATATAGAAAGTATTTAGAGGTGCACACAGCCAGATATTTTTACCTTGAACAGAGCCAGGCTAGCTGTTTACCTCTACTTCCAGTCTTTGTGCTAAGCTAAGCTAACTAGCTGCTGAATCTTCATATTCATTGTACAAACATTAAGAGTGGTATCAGTCTCATCTAATTCTGGGCAAGAAAGCGTATAAGTGCATTTCCCAAAAGTTATTTTCTTAACCTCATCCTGTTCAACTGTGATGAAACAATAAACAAGTAACAAAATTATGTACTTTGTCAGCATAGGCATAGATGTCAGGGGGGAAGGAGGGGACAAGTCACCTCTTTTTATATGTGTCCGCTTCATATGTGCGGCCTTAATAATCCCTCATTGTACAGGAAAACTGTGCCCGCGAACAATACAATAAGACGACTGTGTCCTCTGCAGGAAAATGCCATGGAGTGCGGTTCAGCGACACGCCTCTGCGGTCCTCTAACAGCAGCTCTGCTCCCTCTGATAGCAGCGACCATCAGCAGGTGACCGTCAGCAGCAGCACTGGACACCAGTAAGGACTAAATCAACAAGAAGATGCTTATAAACACATAGAGAACATGGCCAATCAGAAATGAATTTGCTCATACCTCTGCAACAGGCAGCGCTCCACTAAGAAAAAAAAAACCCTTTATCTGTAGCACTGAGACGCACATCCATTAATGCAGAAAACATAAGCGATGTGGTGCAGCGAGAGAGAATGAGAATAATGGGAGTGCTTGGTGACTTTGCTCAGAGCATTGCAGATCACACCACTGACAGTTTGCCATATTGTCCTCAATGTGTGCTGAAATTAAATAAGAGAAAGAAATACAGCGTGTCACAGTAAAATACAAATGCCTAGGAGTGCAGGTATTTCTCGTCAAAGTTTAAAACAAGTCCTTTGTGCCAAGGATGATAGTGAGACATCACACGTGTTTGTTTCTTTGTTGTGAAGATAAAAAAGAAAGCTAATGTAAAAGTCTGCAGAATGTAAAATGCACTTTTGTCATACGTGAAACGAATGCAGAGCGGTCTGTATTTTTGGCAGTAAACTGCTAAAAACAGTGGACAGTGCCATCATGGTTTACTTTCTTCAAACATTTTATTTCGTAACTAACTAACTAAATTCCTTTTGGTGTCTGTAATAATATGGATCATGTAAAATAGCCGAGAGACAACGGAAAATAATAACTTGCTTTATTCTGCCAGTTTCTCCTTGTTGTAAAGCAGAAGACATTTCAGACGAGCTAAAGATGCATGACGAAGAAGATCACAGAGTGTTATATTCATGTGTTCAGCCATAATTTGTCAAGGTGACCTCATACTCTTAACGTCATGTTTAAGAAAGCTGATGAATAAATACAAAGACATATTTTTCCTTCCTTTATTCACCTCGTGTGTTATTTTCTCTCGTGTGTCTTGTCTCTGTGTGTGTGGTAAAATGTGTGGTGGGCTAAAGCATAAAGTGTATTTACAGTTGCAGTAAGCTGTAAATGCATATAAATTGTTTAATAATGTATAGTCACAGAAGTCTCAGACAAAATATATTCGGTTACAAAAAGTGTGAAACATAATCAAGACAACACATTATAAACAAAACAAAAATTACAAACAGGAGTAAAGTGAAATCCTCGAGTTATATATCAGTAAAACTAAAATTTTACAATAATTCTTTACTGTTTCTAAAAAAAGCAACAACTATCAACAGTCAACTTATTTTAAGTAACCCTTGTCTAGTCTATCTTCTCTATCTCTGTACAGTATAAAACCATTTCAGTGTTTCAGCACTTTGCTGTACATTACACCCCTCAGGTCTGATGAAGGTGGCTCATCAGCTATGGTGGTGTACAGATGGTTTGTGTCAGTCTGCGAAAATAAAGAAACCAACTGTAGCATTTATTAAAAAAATATATGGAAAATGAATCCAATATTGTCCCTCACGTCAGACTTACATTCTCATTTTGAGCCTCTGGCTGTCTCTCTTCATCAGAACCTGAAAGACACAAAGTAAGATGGCTGCGAAATAAAAGTCTTCAGTCCAGCTGACTGGAATTGAGAATTTAATGGTCACAATATACTCTGACAGCATTATACTGTCAATTTCACAGAATAAACCAGCTGTAAAGAGAAACATTCTGTAGCACAACATTTCACATGTATAAAAGAGTGTCAGACTGGAGCAAATGAGGTTAGCTTTGTCTCAGTGCAGTGGTGGTCTCCCACACGTGTGGTTTATTTTTTAATATGAGGCGCAGGCCTTGCGTGATTGTTCTGTGTAAGATCATGAGTCACACAATAGTTATTTTAGTAGCTGTTGTCAAGCAGCATAAAATATTTACTGGAAATTGCAAATGGTTTTTGAGACTCAAGTCAGAATGTGTGTGTGTGTGTGTGTGTGTGTGTGTAGGACTACTGTGTGGCCAGTCTTAACCCAGATGGAGAGTAGTGTTAGTTCAGACAGAGCACAGAGGCTGTACTTGCTTTAGCTGACGGCTATCATCTGTTTCATTCATGCTTCATCACCAGAGGCTTCTTCATTAGCTGCGTGGCTTTCAGCACGGACCTTATAACCTGACACTTCTCACTGATATTCTGCTGTTGATTCATGCCAGTGGAGTTTGCTGCTGCTGCTACTTTTAAACAACGTCTGGCAAGTTCCTTGACTGGTGTCTCTGACTGATAGAGTAGCTTTTTGGTGTTTAATCGCCTCTCAAACTGAGCAAATCTTAAGATGCAATAATTTTGAAAAAGGAATGCTTCTGCTCACATACATTTATAATCAGAGTGAAAACATGTAGGGAGTGCTTTAGATCACTTCAGTGTGTGATTTTCTCAGACAAACACATAAACACACTTCTCACCTGTTCTTTTAATCCAGAGAATTACAGAAACCAGGATGATGACACCCGCAGTTACTCCAAAACCAGCCACAGCTACTACAATATTCCATATCCACATTTCTGCTTTGAACCAACAAAAGCATCAGTCTCACTTCTCACAACATTAAAAAAGCAGGAAGACATTGTGCATAACTACAGTGTGTCAATCACCAGTACCACTGCACACTGAATATATAAGTGGAAAGCAAGTTATTGCTTTGTTATTGATATAATTGAATTCAAATTTAGAACCTTGAGAATTGAAATTATCCTATTTGTATTACTTAACTTTCCACTACAACGACATGCAGTGTGTGTCTACTAAAGATGAGAGTGAAACCACTTTCAACTTTAAAATGTAAAATCTTTGCTTTTTCTCAACATTTTGCACAAACGACTTCACACCTAATATTCAACCGCCAATGTCTAAAGGAAGCTGGTTGTAAAATTTTGTTCAGCTCAAGCTTATTTTTGCAAAATGTGTAAAATTTCCAAAAGAAAAGCCTACATACTACTGCAGTGTGTTAGGAATGTTTATGTTTTATGTAAATATCAGAAAATGAAGTCATACCCGATAAAGTGCACAGCCACAAACATTTAAAAACATCCACAGTGATGTATGTTGGCATTTTCATGCAGTAATGCAGTAAGTCATGCAGTAAATCTACCTGTTGTTTGATTGCCAGATGCTGGATTCAAAGGAGTCATACTGGTGGCTGTTTCTTGAAGGCACAAAATCATATTAACATTAAAACTATATTTTGTCTTCCTTTACACTTTAGACACAAATAGTAAGCAGCAAATCTCTGCTCAATCACTTGATTTTACTTGCACATTATGGACTAATCTGCATCTGCACAAACTTGCACATAAGCACCTGCATATCCATTACACACTAAGTGAACCATTCCTGACATGCTTTGTAAAGTGATTCAGTGTGTGTATATATTGTGGCTAATCAATTATTGTTCAAAGTTACCACTGCGCTCTGACCCTCCTGGTGTATAGTCCAAATAAATACCCAGAAAGAACAAAAATAGTTTGAGGATTACACACAGATATGTCCGTCAGCAGATAAAAAGTTTTTAATGACGCCTTTCAAGCATTTTTAAGGACAAAGCGCTTTCGGCCTTTGTCCTTAAAAATGCTTGAAAGGCGTCATTAAAAACTTTTTATCTGCTGACGGACATATCTGTGTGCAATCCTCAAACTATCTTTCTATATATTGTGGCTATACATCAACTTTTTCAAAAGATTCAGTGAGACTAATTGAAAAACTGATTAGTTATGTCACCTGATGCTGGTTTCACTGATGTAGGGGAAGTGGAAGTATCAGTGTTACTGGCCATACCAACAGTCAAAACTGGTGAATCAACAAACATTTCAAAATACTGAATTCACTGAAACATGTATAGTTTGTGAATAACTAATGTCACAGTCACACTTGTGTTATTTTGTTACCTGATGTTTGTTTTACAGAGGTTACAGGAATGGAAGCATGAGTCCTGCTGTCAACCAGACCTGGTAAATGAAAAGACAAACACCTCTTCAGATTTTCAATCTAAGAGATACTGAAGTGTGATATAATAACGTTCTGGACTGCTACCTTTATAAATAAATTGTCCTACCTGTGCTCATACTTAATGTTGGCATTATCGGGGGCATGCTTGATTCTTTTTCCACAACATCTACAATAAGAGGAGATGGGTTTGGACTGATTTACAGTGTGTACAAATAAACAAATATTTAACTTTGTGGAGCAGCCTTGTTATTTGTACACAGTGACAAATACTTGCAGACTTGACCACACACATGTTTAATTAACAACATGCTAAAATAATATGTGTGTGTCATCTGATGTCAGTTTGTAATTCATATTTTAAAGGAAATGTAATCATCTATCATTGCTTAGAATGACAATGTCACAATATTACAACAATATTCTGATATCAAACTAACAAAAACCATATCTGTATCACCTCCACTCACCACATTTTAATGGAAATAGAGGTTGTTAAATCAATGCTTCTCTCTTTGTTTTGTTGCACAGCACTTTTCTTGAATGGAAATACATTAATATCAGTAGATGGGAGGAACAGTTACTCACTGTGTATGGTGATGGAGGCTGTGTCACTGTGTGGAGATGGAGAATCTCTCTCTCCAACCTTTACAGTGTAGAAACATTTCAATTTAACCTCAGCAGGTGAACTCAGACGTGCCATATTCAGCAGCTCAGTTCCTCTCAGAGTCGTCTCACAAGAGAGGACTTTGGGAAAATCTCGCCCCACAGTGTAGAAATAACACTGAGACACAGAAACAGATGACGGAGTCTGACAGTTCAGTGTGACTGAGTCTGTCTCTGTGATCATCTCTGGATTCACTGTCAGTCTGAGTGGGAGAGATGCTGAAAATAAAAGAATATGTTTACAAAAGTAACTGAAAATTGAATTTTTCAAAAAGTGAAAATAAAAACATTTCTGACAATACATTTATGATGATAGAGGATGCCTTTTTAAAACCTTCTTAAACCCATCCTCCATGTTAAGAGCCATTTTGTTGTTTGCACCATGTTGTTAAAAGTCCATAACAGCAGTGTTCACTCACTTTGTATAATGACTGAGGACGCGTCACTGTAAGGAGATTGAGACTTTACATAGTAGGCACATTTCACTTTAACCTCAGCAGGTGAACTTTGGTGTGCCATCTTCAGCAGCTCACTTCCTGTCAGTTTCGCCAGACATGAGAAGACTCTGACAATTCCTCCACTTAAAGTGAGGAAATAACACTGAGACACAGAAACAGATGGCGGAGTCTGACAGTCTAGTGTGACTATTTCTGTCTCTGTGATCACCGGTGGATACACTGTCAGTTTAGGTGGAAGAAGAGCTGAAAGTTTAAAGGTAAACATATGTCATCTCAAATACTGAATAATGACATTAATAATAGTCACATAGTCAAATTAACAACAGACAACATCGCGTACAGGGATAGCAGTACATCTGGACATGAAAGGTAACAGATCAGAAACTGACCTTGTGCTTGAATCCCATGAAAGGAATCTGTCGGAAATACAATGTGTTAGCAAGTTAAACTGATGTCATAATATCTCATTAATAACTTTCACAAAGTGTACAAAAATTAAAACAAAATCCAGAGGTATAAGAGCCAAAATCAAGATCAAGATATGTTGTTTGTCCCAATGGGGAAATTAGTATTAAACTCTGTGCTGCAGTTCCACAATAAGTTAACAAACAAACAGCCCAGCGCAGCAACGCACACATAACATTTAATTATCCACCATTAAAAAAAGAGAAGACACAAGTGTGATGTGGTGTAACACCCTCACATCACACACGTTGAAAAAATCATTAAAAATGCATGATTTCTAACCGGGAGTAAATCACTAACTGCCTATTTTCATTCCTTGGTGAGCTCTATGAAACTTGGCAAGAAAACTAAGCAAGGGAGGCCAAATCCAGAACATTTTGCAACTGTATTGGACAATGTGGCAATTCTCCATTCTCCTTCAGTCACTGAGGGGTTCACAGGCCACTCAAGTATGATCTTACTGTTCCTTCCACAGTACTCTCCTTTCCTCAACCCCACAGAGGAATTACTTTCCATGTTGAGGTGCCACATGATCAGAAATCCCTCTTGGGACACTTTTTGTTGCATTAGTGCATTTTGGATGTAAGATTAAATGTTATGCTGAGCTGCATGTCGGTCATGAGAATTGTCTGAACAGTGTGAAGTCTGTGCAGAGAGAGGTTGGTTATCAACTGCAGAAAACTGTAAATGTGAACTTGCATAAGTTTGTAATAACCTACATTAATCATGTATAAATCTATAGAAGGTTTAACTTACACATGAGGATGACAAACAGCAGCCGTCCATCCATGATGAAGCTGAGTACTAAGACTGTCCAGATAGAAGACACTTGTGTGTCTGACTACATCAACTTCAACATACTGTAGTCAGGTGTCATTTTGCAGAACATGCTCTCAGAAAAACCACAGTGTAGATCAGACGTAGATTACATTTATAGACAGGCCACGGACACACACTTGATGTCCTTTTTTAAGTACCTAATATATGTGTTTTATTTAGATTGAATCTACCACACTAGAGGCTCACCGCCAAAGAGAGATGAGAAAAAGTAAAAGTGAAATTGTTTATAGTTTTTTCTGTGGCTCTGTTGATATGCAGCTGCTTCGTTTTGGCTTTTTCCATATTAGTAGATACACAAAGGCCACAGTCTGTGTGTGTGTTCATGCGTGCTTGCATGTGTGTTGTGTATACTTGTACATGCCACATAGTGAGGAGCAAAATACACGTTTTAGCAACAAAGTGAGGACATGTGTGGAAAGTGAGGACATTTTTGGAAAGTGAGGACATTTTGGCTGATTCACACTTCTTCAGAGACCTGTTTGAGGGTTAAGACTTGGTTTAAGGTTTCAGGTTACAATTAGATTTAGGTTAGGGTTGGATAAGGGTTTGGTTTGGGTATTTACTTGCGATGGTTAAGGTTAGGACAAGTGGCTAGAGAATGCATTATGTCAATGAGGGTCCTCACAAAGATGACAGTACAAGAATGTGTGTGTAAAATTATATGCATTATATATGTCTTCACTAAAACGTTTTGTTTTTTCTGAAACAGCTCAGATTTGAGATCATGCTCATGCTCTGCTTGAAGTAAAAATGTTTGTCCTGAACATTCAACTGTTTAACTTTATATCTCCAAATTATGCACACTGTATGTCTGTCCCTCTACTTGGTAAAATGTCACATTGGCTGAATTAATATTTTTAAGTCACCTTAACAATGTTTGACATTTGACACAGTTGTAATGTTTTTATTATTAAAGCATTGTGACACATGATACATGTCATCTTCTGACATAACATCTGTTTCTATCAAGTCAACAAGGTGCAACTAAGCCACTGCACCATCCTTGTTTTTGCTTTTTGGGATAATGGTGTAAATAACATCATATAACCTGTACATAAGAAAGAAAAGAAAAGGATGCAAGAAACACAATGTCTGTATTTCATATTGACTTTGGAGTGCTGTACAGTGTGTATGTCAGGGCTGATGTATCAGACTTCTCTGAGGTGCTGCTGTCATCACTGTGAAAAGACACAAACGCACATGACTGAACTGACCTCAGTGAAATATAAACGTTAGCCAGCATTGTGCTCAACATATAATTTCCTGTCATGCCACAATAACACCGTTTTAAAGACTGATGATGCAAATTTTAACAAGTGTAATGTAATGTCATGTTATGCCTGTTCAAATTCTGGCCTGTTATGAGCATCTTAGCAGAACCTGCACCACCCAGTGGCTGATCAACATGTCTATGAGCCTTATACTTTAGTTGGGAAGAGGAAAGCAGCTCACCAGTGTCACACTCATAGGTGACGATACTATAGGTTTCATCATAGCCATCTGGCAAACCAGTGACGTTTGTTTTTTGTCTGAAAGGAATGAAAAAAAAAAACAGAAAAAGCAGGTTTTGTAAAGAGTGTGAGGAAAGCAAAAGCTTAGTACACATTTCCAAATGAATATTCGGGATTACTCTACCCAAACATCTAAATGATGTGATTGAAAAGTGTGAACCTCTGTCTGCTGTAATATGTAATGAACCTCATGGACCTGACAGTTGTCACTATCACTCAGCCGATTCCTTCATGTCAACACCTACATGCTGCTGCAGCATCCTCCATCAATCCAACATCACCTGGCTTGTGCCTTTTTTGAAGTTTTGTCAAGGATCTAGTGTGAATAACGTCTACTACAATCTCAGAAGTACGTATGCTATATCATTTGTGTTTTCAGAGTGCTGGGGATGTTATTTTTTACAGCAGATATATCACTGCTGCTGTGATTTTTTGAAAGGTCCCTCAAAGAACCTTGTTGCCCAATGTCAACGTGCTCTTGAGCAAAGTAATCTGCATCCAGTGGACCAGCTCAGAGGCAGTCAGAGGGAGATGGAAAAAATGATACATACTGGTACTTACTCAAGTTGACTTTATTGTATTTGAAAAATAAGATTTCTTACCTCTTGGATGAACATTTTTCTAGAAAATGGAACAAACAAAAAAATCAACCAGTGATGAATGATATCGACAAGCTTTAATAATACACACAAAGCTGCTGGATGTAGCAGTCATTCTTTTATGTTTTGCTACCAGAAGTAATGTCAGCTGTCTTTAACTGACATGAATTTGAAACTACATGAAACATTACCTACAACTGCAGCTGGGTTTTACAGTGAAAACTCAAATAAACTTTGTTGAGGTTTATATTTTCTATTCTCTCCGATCCTGCTCTGAGTAAAGAGGAGTGCCAAGAGGCTCCCACAGTTTCAGCTGCTCCAATCATCAGTATCATCTTCTCTGCATTAACAGAAGAGGCCATTAAAGGGTAACTTTGGCATTTTTCAACCTGGACCCTATTTCCCCGTGTAAATCGGTCAAAGAGGCTGATGTGAACAACAATTTTTGAGACAGGTCCAGTACTGGGCGAGTCACTGTATGTCCATTAAAAGTGTTATTGCCTCATTAAGCGGAAGCCTCCTTCTGAAATATCACAAGATGTTATGAGTGACTGGGAGAGTGTATAGTAATCAGAGTAGTTTAAAAATGTAACCATAAGAAAATGTAACTATCTAAAAGATATTCTATGTCATGGAGGATGGCTGATCAGCATGTCTATGAACCTTATACTTCATTCAGGAAGAGGAAAGCAGCTCACCAGTGTTGCATTCGTACAGGATGATGCTGTAGGTTTCATCATAACCATGCGGCAAACCAGCGACCTTTGCTTTTGGTCTAAATGCAAACATAGGAAACAGGTTTTGTAATGAGTGTTTTCATTATAGAGGAAAGCAAAAGCTTAGTACACATTTACAATTGAATATACTGCATTAGTATTTACAGGATGACCCTGAAAAGTGTGAATCTCAGAAATGGAACAAGCCTCTGTGACTTCTCAATACCTACATGCTGCTGCAGCTTCCTCCCTCCTCCTCTTCCTTCTTATGCTTTTTACTCAAGATTTGTTAGTTTGTTGGCTTAATAAGGATCTAGTGGAATCTCTGAATTATGTTTGCTGTATAATTAATGCTTTTAATGTGACTGTGGTGTTAAGTTTTTTTTCCAGCAGAATCATCACTTGATTTAATTTTTTTAAAGGTCCTTTAAAGAACCTTTTTGACAAATGTCCACATGAGCATGTAAAAACTGAAGAGGACCATGGTTGTCCTCGGCAGCTGCCAGACTAAATATCTGAAACTATTAATATAAATCTGAGCATTAATGGAAAAGATGATACATTCTTGTATGCACTCAAGTTAGTTTAAGAAATTGAATTTCTTACCTGTTGAAAACACAATTATCTAGAAAATGCAAAAAATAAGGAAAATAAATAATCAGCTTTCGATTATTAATATCAGGGAGCTTCAATGATCTGTAGTAAAACAAGTATACTGGGTGTTGCAGTCAGTCTTATACATTTTGCTTCCAGAAACTAATGCCAGCAGCCTTTAATTGTTAAAAAATGTGAAGCCACATGAAACAATTCCTGCAAATGCAGCTGGGTTTTACAATGAACGCTCGGTAAACTTTGGTGAGGTAAATATATTCAAATTCTTACCAGTCCTGCTTTTAGTAAAGAGAAGTGCCAATCCAAGCAAGACGACTCCCACACTCACACCTGCTCTAGTCATTAGTGTCAGCTTCCCTGCATTACAAGAAGAGGTTGAATGTGGGCAAGAACTATGAAGCCTATCAGGAGGGTGGTGCTACAGGAGATGTAGTGTCACAAGAACTTTGCTATATTATTCTTTCAATTAATCATCAAATCAGTATCAGTATCAAAAACTAATATAGATCAAAGACCTGTTTCACAACTGGCAATCTTAATGTTAGAATATCACCTGACGTGGATGCAAGGAACAAGCTAGCTTTAGTACCAGGCTGACAAACAGAAGGATTTACACATACAGCATTTATGAAATTTCCCAGCAAAGCATTTTAACATTTTCATGCACTAACTAAAAATTAAGTTTACCTGTTATTTCATCACCACATGTTGGATTTATAGAAGTTGTGTCAGCAGAAGTCAAACTACCTGCAGCACTGGAAGTTATGCCAGTAACTGAAGACACAAAAACATTAACATTAAAAATGACAAATATCCCAACATTCTCTAAAAAGTCAGAGTGAATGATTGATAACTTGAGGAATTAATTTTACCTGCTTCTGGTTTCACTGATGTAAGGAAAGTAGAAATGGAGGCACCAGTGTCACTTGGTGTACCAATAGTCTGACCTGCTGAGAGAAATAAAGTACATTTTAAAATAATTTCCAATAAAAACATTCACAGTTTATGATTAATTCTAAATATCTGTAATTATCTCACTTGATGTGGTTTTCACAAGAGTCACAGGAGTTGAAGCACCAGGATTGTTAACTGTCAGCCCTGATAAATAAAAATACAAAAACAATTAAATAAAACTCCTAAATATGAAAGTGATATGTGGTGATTTTGTGGATTGCTTTTCAGATATATATCATGTCCTACCTGTGGTCATGCTAAATGTTGGCATAGTCGGTGTCATGTATGATTCTCTCTCCACAATTTCTACAATAAAAGAAAATGGATTTGGACCTCTTATTTTCATACGTGTACAAATAAATCAATGTTCATGTATTTTACAGTCTGATTACCTCCTATTAACTTCAACAATTATCTTAATATTTTAATAAAACTAGAGACTTGTTGCTGTTGTTAGCATGTGCACGTGTGTGGACTGGTTATAATGAAAATATATATTTGAAATGAAATTTAAATAACAGAGCTACTGACTGTCAAATGACTCATATTTTGAGAAAGTACTTGGAGAATAAACGTGATTAAGATTCTGATGTCACACTTTTACAATTTAACTTGACTGAGCAGCTCAAAGGTGGAGTTGCACTACTATGTTAACTATGTCTGAATTTATCCAGTCGCAGTTCACTGGATGTATCCGTAACTGCTTATCCTGTTGGGGGTTGCTGGGATGCTGGAGCCTATCCCAGCTGACATTGGGCAAGAGGCAGGGTTCACCCTGGACAGGTCGCCAGACTATCACAGGGCTGACACATAGGGACAGACAACCATTCACACTCACATTCACACCTACGGACAATTTAGAGTCTTCGATTAACCTGCATGTCTTTGGACTGTGGGAGGAAGCTAGAGAGTACCCAGCGAAAATCCACGCTGACACGGGGAGAACATGCAAACTCCGAACAGAAGAGCTCCCCACCCCAGGATCAAACCAGAAACCCTCTTGCTGTCGTGACAATGCTAACCACTGCTCCACCATGCCACCCTATGGAACTATTAACATGTGTTCCCAACAAATGCAAGCTGTAAAAGTAGCCTAATGGTTAAATTGTAGCATGTGTACGGACTTACCAGTCAGTTTGTATCTATCACTGCGAGGAGACAAAGAGTTGGGTTCACTTCCCAAACTGTAATCACAGCTGGCATCACTTTGTTGACCTAAATGTAGACGTCTCAGCAAATCATTAATTATAACAGTAAACTGGCAGAACCTCTGATTGGTTGAGGTCTTTTTCCTCTCTGTGTTTGTTGTTAGGACTGGACGTGTTGCTTCTCCAAGGTACAGGTTACATCTTGTGTCACGATTAGCAGATCCAGGCAGAGAGCAAGTAAAGAAAACACGGTCACCGTAAAAATGCTGAAATGTGATCTCTGGTTTTTGGCCTACAAAAAAATAAATAAATAATGAAAAGACAATACATTTGTGTTTCTCTGTAATCATGTACACTTTTAGATAGCCTGGCAAATGAAAAGACAAAGACCTTTTCAAACTAATCAGTACTCAAGTGCTATGTAATAATGTTCTGGACTGCAAGCTTAATGTATAAAATCTCCTACCTGTGCTCATACTGAATGTTGGCATTGTCGGGGGCATTCTTGACTCTCTTTCCATAATATCTACAATAAGAGGAGATGGACAGACATTTACAGTCCAACTGTGATTCAACACCACACACATTGTGTATAACAACTAACTAATATAATAAATGTGTGTGACATCTGATGTGAGTTTGTAATAAGTAATCATCTGAAGCAACAGGAGATCTTTGGACTGCTGCAGCCAGGCAGGGCTGGCTTTGGACGGGGTACAGCACCCAAGATGTGGTCCAAAGCCACAAAGAAAGAAAGGAAAGACCTCGTGATCTCCAGAGTTGTTAAGATGGAAGAGGAGAGCTACAAAATCAAGGAAGTGGGCCAATAGCAGCAAGAGCATTCTGGAAGGCTGTGATCAGCAGGGCTGTTACGTGGGCAAATATGTGGAGGATACCTTAAGCAAGGCTGAGTTTCCTCATCAGAGTCACGTACGACATCCTTCCCAGTTCCTGGAACCAACACCTCTGGAACGGCACAGAGGAGACCTGCAACTCTGCAACCCGAGCGAGCAGCACATCCATGACCAGGGGCATACAGGCTCGAAGCAAACAGGGCCTACCCGGAAACAGCACAGCGGCTGATCCAGGCAAGAGGGTGAGACTCAGGTCAGTGCGTGGGTGTGGTCTCTTCTGTCACTGGGGCGACTGGAGCATGAGAGCTGATCTCAACCATCAGTTGAAGTTTCCACAAGAGATCAACACTACCTCCCTACGGCCAGATATCATGTTCTGGTCCACACCTACTAGGATTGTCATCATGATGGAATTGACTGTCCCATGGTAAGAGGGAAGGGAGTCTGTCTTCAAGAAGGAAAAGTACACAGAGCAGGCAGCTGAGTCCTCACAAGCAGGGTGGAGGGCATTCACCTATCAAGTGGAGGCTGGCTGCAGAGGCTACATGGGAACATCCACCTAGCAGTTCTTAAATTCTCTCGGGATCATAGGCTCCAATCTGAGGAAGGCCTTTAAAGACCTGGCTAAGGAGGCAGAATAAGGGAGCTTCTGGCTCCAAAGACAGGACAAGGTGTGGAGAAAGACGGATCCTAGGGCTGCAGGGAGACGTCTCTGCCACTGCTCCACCATCGAGAGATGATCCGGGATTAGAGGAGTGAAACATCAGTTAAGATGATGACCACAAAAAACAATATTCCTATCACCTCCAACCACAGGGGAAAAAAGAGGTTGTTAAATCTCTTTGTTTTGGTTTGTTACCCCTAACATCAAACACACCTGAAATATTACACCATGCCACTGTCCTTACATGGAAATACATTAATATCAGTAGATTAATAAAGCAATCACTCACTGTGTATGGTGATGGAGGATGTGTCACTGTGTGGAGATGGAGAATTTAAGTCTCCAAGCTTTACAGTGTAAAAGCATTTCACTTTAACCTCGGAAGGTGAACTCTGATGTGCCATATTCAGCAGCTCACTTCCTGTCAGTGTCTTCATACAAGAGAGGATTGTGGGAGAGTCTTGCCCCACAGTGTAGAAATAACACTGAGACACAGAAACAGATGATGGAGTCTGACAGTTCAGTGTGACTGAGTCTGTCTCTGTGATCACCGCTGGATTCACTGTCAGTGTGGGTAGTTGAGATGCTGAAAATTAGGTCAGGTTAAATAATTGAAAATAGATTTTTTAAAACATTTTTGATGATGCCCATTGAACATTTTCTAACACTTCCTCAGAAGAGTTTGCTCACTTTGTATGATGATGGAGGATGTGTCACTGTGTAGAGATGGATACGTTGTGAGGTAATAACACTTCACTTTAACCTCAGCAGGTGAACTCTGACGTGCCATCAAAAGAAGCTCAGTTGCCAACAGTGTCTGCAGACAAGAGAAGCTTTTGGGAGGTCCTCCTCCTTCAGTGTAGAAATAACACTGAGACCCAGAAAGAGATGATGGAGTCTGACAGTTCAATATGACCGAGTCTGCGTCTGTGATCACTCTTTGAGTTACTGTCAGTTTAGGTGGGAGAGCTGAAAATTTGAGTATATCTTGCATTAAACAGAATTTACTTTTAAAAAAAAATTTGATTATGAATTCATAATGGAATAACTGGATCCCCATGTTGAGAGACACGAGAGTATCAAGATATTAAACTACAACTCCATAGCAGCAGGATGCACTCACTATGTATGGTGATGGAGGACATGTCACTGTCAGGAGATGGAGACACATGAAGGTAAAAACACGTCACTTTAACCTCAGCAGGTGAACTCTGTTTTGTCATCTTCAGCAGCTCAGTTCCTGTCAGTGTCTTCAGACATGAGAAGCCTTTGGCAGGTCCTCCTCTGTCAGTGCGGAAGTAACACTGAGACACAGAAACAGACGATGGAGTCTGACAGTTTAATATGACTGAGTCTGTCTCTGTGATCACCGCTGGATTCACTGTCAGTTTAGGTGGAAGAAGAGCTGAAAATTTAAAGGTAAACATATGATATATATATACATCAAATATTAATAACAGATTATGATAAAAATCCCATGAGGTAATAACCACGGAAGCATATTACTGACACGCCAGAAAAAAAAGAAAAAAAAACACTGATCAGTATTAGGTAATAATGCGAAAAGCACCTTTTTATTACCCAGATGTTTTTCACATTTTTACAAGTTAAAAACAATATACTCTTTGTCTTGTTGTATTTTTATACAGTCTATGGCAGCAACAGTCACAACAGCAAAGTCACTATATAAACTCAATAATGTCTCACTGGAAACTAGTCAAAAATGTCAATAAAATAAATCATATTCCTGACATCAAAATACTGAGTAAAGTAAGAACAGCCCCAGCATGCAGAGAGCAGGAGAGAGAGGCTGCAGTGTGATGATAAATGAAACCAAAACTTTAAAAACCACCATGAAGGAACCGATAATGTCAGGGCTTATTAATACTACGGTCTTTATTAATTTTGCCGCAGCCTGCTTAATACCGGGTTTCAGTAGCCACCTCTAACTGGGCCACTCAGAGGTTGCTTCTGGGCCGGATGTGGACCACGGGCCGCCAATTGAATAGGTCTCTTATAACATGACCACTTATCACTTGTCAGAAAACTTTCTCTTTTTCTTTTTACAAGAAAAAAAATCCTGTTTTAATGTGAAAATATCTTGTAAAAATGTTTTTAAAACAACAACATCTTTTTGCTGTATTACCTGGTACTTTTTTTTTCTTGTGTGGCAGCAATACACTTCCATAGATAACAGCACAGCTGGACATGACATATAATTGATAAGAGACTGACCTTGTGCTTGAATCTCAGCAAAAAAATCTGTTGGAAATATGTTAAACAAGGTAAAGAGACATAATCATGATTCATAAAGAAATTCAACACCCTGTAGAAAGATTAAAACTCTTAGGAGTCAAGTTCCCGATGGGGAAAATTAGTTGCTCTAAAGGTCCACAATAATTTCACAAATAACACAGAGCACCAACACAGGTAATAAGAACACACGACATAAAATCACCAACCATAGAAGTGTGGATAACATGCTGACACATAATGGCTAATATTAGATATTAATTAGGTGTGAACCTACATTAGTTTGTAATAACCCACATTATCAGTGATTAAATCTATAGGAGGTTTAACTTACACATGAGGATGACAAACAGCAGGCGTCCGGCCATGATGAAGCGTACTAAGACTGTCCAGATAGAAGACACTTGTGTGTCTGACTACATGAACTTTACGTAACATACTATACTTACATGTCATTTTGCAGAACATGCTCTCAGGAAAACCACAGCGAACATCAGACGTGGATCACATTAACAGACAGGCCACAGACACACACCCGACGTCCTTTTAAAGTACCTATTATATGTGTTTTATTTAGAGTGAATCTACCACACAGGAGGCTCACCACATATGAAAGTGTGTGTGTGTGTGTGTGTGTAATACTTGAATAAGTAGAAAAGCTGAATTCTCTGTTCCCCTGTTCCACAGTGTCTTCCTCTGCTTAGGTGCCTTTGGCCTCTTTTACACTTTTTCCATTGTCACTCTTGGCCGATCTGATGTGTGTTTACATTGTCAGTTTGCCACGAAAAGCCACACCTGAAGAGGACCTTCTCAGGAGTAGGCCACCCTCAAGTGGGTAGCGGTGATGTCTTGCCGACCACAGACAACCCTCAACATCCCTGTTTCTCCCCCTCAAACAAGCGTGTGTGTGTTGCGAGACTCTACTCACCTCTGTCTGCAGGACACCAGACAGAAAGGCGTTTCTCTGTGTTCAGCTCTTGGTGCGTCTGTAGCTTCTAACTGAATCTCTGTGGTTTGTTAGTTTCTCTCCTGCGTCCTGTTTTTACTTTAGATATCTGCTTTATTTTACTGTTGCATGTTGCCTATCTGCGTCACAGTGATGTTGGTCACAGAGGAGGAAACCATCACTGTTGCTGTAGACTGTGGCCTGTTAAACAAAGAAAGATAAACTAAGTAACACTGTGTTATTCCTTTAAGAGGGAGACATCACCATGGTAACTGAGGGGTCATAGTCAGTAACTATGAGCACACACTGTAGAGTTAGTGAGCTTACTTCAGGTTTAATGTTGAGTTTAATAAGTTAGTGGTTTCAGTGTTGGCAGTTTCATCTCACATTAACCACAGGGAGACTTTTATACAAATATTTGTGAACTGAGTGAAACAGGCCTTTCATGTGAAACTCAAATACAAGGAGCTATCTTGGAAAGAGTGTGTTAGCGCAAAAAGAAAAAAAAAAGAAACATCTTGTGGCCTAATGAGCATCACCATCAAGACCAGTTTAGGTGTTGGCATCTCCACTTTTTCCTGAGTGGTATTAAAACTGGATTTTATATACAGTACAGGCCAAAAGTTTGGACACACCTTCTCATTCAATGCGTTTTCTTTATTTTCATGACTATTTACATTGTAGATTCTCACTGAAGGCATCAAAACTATGAATGAACACATGTGGACTTATGTACTTAACAAAAAAAGGTGAAATAACTGAAAACATGTTTTATATTCTAGTTTCTTCAAAATAGCCACCCTTTGCTCTGATTACTGCTTTGCACACTCTTGGCATTCTCTCCATGAGCTTCAAGAGGTAGTCACCTGAAATGGTTTCCACTTCACAGGTGTGCCTTATCAGGGTTAATTAGTGGAATTTCTTGCTTTATCAATGGGGTTGGGACCATCAGTTGTGTTGTGCAGAAGTCAGGTTAATACACAGCCGACAGCCCTATTGGACAACTGTTAAAATTCATATTATGGCAAGAACCAATCAGCTAACTAAAGAAAAACGAGTGGCCATCATTACTTTAAGAAATGAAGGTCAGTCAGTCCGGAAAATTGCAAAAACTTTAAATGTGTCCCCAAGTGGAGTCGCAAAAACTATCAAGCGCTACAACGAAACTGGCACACATGAAGACCGACCCAGGAAAGGAAGACCAAGAGTCACCTCTGCTTCTGAGGATAAGTTCATCCGAGTCACCAGCCTCAGAAATCGCAAGTTAACAGCAGCTCAGATCAGAGACCAGATGAATGCCACACAGAGTTCTAGCAGCAGACCCATCTCTAGAACAACTGTTAAGAGTAGCTGCTAGGAAACCACTGCTAAGGAGAGGCAACAAGCAGAAGAGATTTGTTTGGGCCAAGAAACACAAGGAATGGACATTAGACCAGTGGAAATCTGTGCTTTGGTCTGATGAGTCCAAATTTGAGATCTTTGGTTCCAACCGCCGTGTCTTTGTGAGACGCAGAAAAGGTGAACGGATGGATTCCACATGCCTGGTTCCCACTGTGAAGCATGGAGGAGGAGGTGTGATGGTGTGGGGGTGTTTTGCTGGTGACACTGTTGGGGATTTATTCAAAATTGAAGGCACACTGAACCAGCATGGCTACCACAGCATCCTGCAGCGACATGCCATCCCATCCGGTTTGCGTTTAGTTGGACGATCATTTATTTTTCAACAGGACAATGACCCCAAACACACCTCCAGGCTGTGTAAGGGCTATTTGACCAAGAAGGAGAGTGATGGAGTGCTGCGGCAGATGACCTGGCCTCCACAGTCACCGGACCTGAACCCAATCGAGATGGTTTGGGGTGAGCTGGACCGCAGAGTGAAGGCAAAGGGGCCAACAAGTGCTAAACACCTCTGGGAACTCCTTCAAGACTGTTGGAAAACCATTTCAGGTGACTACCTCTTGAAGCTCATGGAGAGAATGCCAAGAGTGTGCAAAGCAGTAATCAGAGCAAAGGGTGGCTATTTTGAAGAAACTAGAATATAAAACATGTTTTCAGTTATTTCACCTTTTTTTGTTAAGTACATAAGTCCACATGTGTTCATTCATAGTTTTGATGCCTTCAGTGAGAATCTACAATGTAAATAGTCATGAAAATAAAGAAAACGCATTGAATGAGAAGGTGTGTCCAAACTTTTGGCCTGTACTGTATATTTGTCCAACTGTATGGACATGCTGTCCCCCAGGATTATGTTGATGTTAATGATTTGCCATAAACACTTAATCTTAGTGCATCAGAGCTTTATTATCACTTGAATGTTGTTAACAGAGATAATGTACAATAATACATTGTAATATCTATAGCATGTTTTTATCATATAAAGCATTGTGAAACATGAAACATGTTATCTACTGACCTGACTTCTGTTTCTATCGATTCAATAATTCAAAATTGCGCCATTTCACATAATGTCTACTCTTTAAGATCATTTTGTATATAAATATCAATTAATCTGTGCATCAGAAAGCGAAGTAAAAAATGTTGCAAGAAAAACAATGTTTGGATTTCATATGTTTAGAGTGCTGCACACTGTGTCTGTCAGGGCTGATGTATCAGAGGTGCTGCTGTCGTCACTCTGTGAAGACAAAGAAACACACATGACTTAACTGACCTCAGTGAAATAAAGTAAATGTTTGCCAGCATTATGCATTCATAAGAGTTTAGTGTCTGTCCTGTCAAAATAATGACATCATACTTTTTATTCTACATGTGATGATGCAAATTATCACAAATGTACTGTAATGTAATGTTATACCTGTTTAAACTCTGGCCTCTTACAAGCATCTTAGCAGAACCTGCACCACCAAGTGGCTGATCAACATGTCTGTGAGCTTTATACTTTATTCAGGAAGAGAAAAGCAGCTCACCAGAGGAACATTCATAGGTGACGATACTGTAGGTTTCATCAAAACCATCCAGCAAACCAGTGACGATTGTTTTCGGTCTGAATAGAAAAAAATAGGAAAAAAAGGTGTGACAGAGTGTGTCAAGCATGATGTGACTGAAAAGTGTGAATCTCTGCTGTGATAATATGCAATGATCCTTCCCTTACAGTTTTTTAATTTAACAAGAATCCATGGTGTGATATCCAAATATGTATGCTATATCATTTATGTTTTCAATATGCTTAAGGGTTTTAGTTCTCTGAGCAGAATTATCTCTGCCGCTTTGATTTTCTTGATGGTTCCTCAAAGAACCTTGTTGTCAAATGTCTGAGCCGCTGAGCAAGGCACTTGATCTGCAACTGTACCAGTGGAGCAGCTCAGACACAGTCAAAAGAGGATTGTGGTTGTCCTCAGCAGCTGGCAAAATAAATGTCTGAAACTATTACTGTAAACTGGTGCATTGATGGAACAGAAGATGCGTACTGGTTCTCACTCTAGTTTACTTATTAATAGTTTAGAAACCAAGATTTCTCACCTCTTGGAAACACTTTTTTCTAGAAAAGAAAGGACAAGAAAAGAAATATGAAACCACATTAAATATTTGCAGCTATTATAGCTTCAGAATTTAGACTGAAATCTCAGTAACTCTGGTGAGCTCAATTCTTACCAGTCCTGCTTTGAGTAAAGAGAAGAGCCAATCCAGGCAAGAGAACCCCCACAGTCACAACTGCTCCAATCACCAATATCAGTGACGCTGCAGTAAAAAAAAAGGACATTAACACATGCCTGCCTACAGTGTTAACATAAAGGTCATGCAACCACCACGCTGGTGAACAGCACATATAGTTACAGCAAGGCTAAACACCTTGAGTCCTGCTGGTGAACCTGAGAAACAGTAATTTTCAAACTCTGGGATTTACCACTGTCAATCATGAAGCTTATTCTGAGGGTGGTGCTACAGTGGTGCTCTTGTGTCACAAGAAGTTCACTTAATTATTTCTGTAAACATCAAATCAGTATTAATATCAAAAAAATTAAGCAGGCCTATTGATTTTTATTGTTGTTAATATACTTTCAGGTCTGTCACAGATGACTTTTCAGTGCTTGCTGGTGTTGATCCTGTGTTCTCATGTTGATCCACCAGAGGTCCCTACAGTACCTCTCTCCCTGCAGTATACCTCAAACAGCTCATCAGTCTGTGGGTGCATATAAACACCCTTCCTGTTTCTGGTTTACCTGTTTCATCACCAGAAGCTGGTTTCATGAGAGTTGTGTCAGCAGGGGTCAGAGTACCTGCAGCAGGGAGGGTTAGACCTGTAATAGGACACACAGAACATGAACATTAAAATGACAAATATCTCAACATTTTTTTTGACTAGTTTTTGTAAATTACTGAGAACATGAGTAATTATATCAGCTGTTTCTGGTGGCACTGATGTCATTAAAGTAGAGAAAGAACCACCAGTGTCACTTGGTGTACCAACAGTCTGACCTGCTGAATAAACAAAATTGCATTTCAAAATAATCATGATACTCAGAAAAACACATGATTTGCAATTAGATGAAGTCACATGAAATTGGAAATTCTAATTTTACAGGAGTTACAGAAGAGTAAATGTGAAGACTGGTGAATAAAACAACTTTTGAAACTTTTAAAATAACAGATTTGGTTAATAACTAATAACTAACTAATATTTGTAAGTTATATAAATTTAAGTTAACACTTTGAAAACTTTCAAAATAACAAATAAAGTGAGTGATGTGTGATAATTATATGGATTCTTTTTTTAAGTATAAACTGTCCTACCTGTGCTATTCTGTTATCAAGTGCTCTTAAAAATGGGTTTGTAATTTCAAACAGTGCTGACATCATGTGTAACAATTAACCAAAACAATAATTCTGTGTGTCATTTAATGTGAGTTTGTAATATGATATACATTAAAGTAACAGTGTGAAATCACATATATCATTGCTCACGATACAAATGTTGTAAATAAACTAACAAAAAGCATATCTGTACTGGCTTCACCCCCAGGTGGTGTTTTAATGGGAAATGAGGTTGTCAATCAGTGTTTCACTCGTTGATTTAATCTGTAACACCTAAAAACAAATTCACACCTAAAACACTTCACCATGCCACTTTTTTGCTGAATTAAAATATGATAATATCTGTAGATGGAATAAGCAGTCACTCACTGTGTATGGTGATGGAGGACCTGTCACTGTATGGAGACGGATAGTTTAACTCTCCAATCTTTACAGTGTAAAAACACGTCACTTGAATCTTGGCAGGTAAACTCTGATGTGCCATCTCCAGCAGCTCAGTAGCTGTCAGTGTTTGTAGACATGAGAGGACTTTGGCTGTTCCTCCATTTACAGTGTAGAAATGACACTGAGACACAGAAACAGTTGATGGAGGCTGACAGTTCAGTGTGACTGAGTCTATGTCGTTGATCACCACTGAATTCACTGTCAGTTTAGGAGGAAGAGATGCTGGAAAATACAACAATTGGATAAAGTAACTATTTTTTCTAATGATAAATTCATAATGGTGAAGGATGCCCACTGAAAATCTTCTAACATGTATTTTGAAGGCTTGATATCAAAAGGCACTTTTCTGTTTGTGCTGATGCTGTAGCAAGACATAATAACATTAGTCCACAGCAGCAGAGTTCACTCACTTCTGATGATGATGGAGGAAACATCACTGTCAGGAGATGAAGAACGGTGGAGATAAAAACATGTCACTTTAACCTCAGCAGGTGAACTCTGGTGTGTCATCTCCAGCAGCTCAGTTCCTGTCAGTGTCTTCAGACATGAGAAGACTTTGCCTGGTTTTCCTCTTCCAATATGAAAATAACACTGAGACACAGAAACAGATGATGGAGTCTGACAGTTCAGTGTGACTGTTTCTGTCTCTGTGATCACCGCTGGATTCACTGTCAGTATAGGCAGAAGAAGAGCTGAAAATTAAATATACACACGTTATATCACATTAATACTGAGAAAATTCTCAATGAGCGACTGTGATTAAATGTACAGACCAGAAAACAGAGAAAAGGTGCTGTACATCCTAACTGCCCATGAAAACTATAATATTAAATGCAGGGGCTGACCTTGTGCTTTCTTCTCAGAAAATGAATCTGTTGGAGAAGAAAATGTGTTAATGTGTTAAGTTGTAATAGTAAGAGAAGATGTAACAGTAAAGAGTTAACCATTGATTTTAATATTGTATTTCTTTCAGCCTGATGTAAAAGTTTAATAAATCATGCTGATACCAATACATAACAAGCTGAGATCATTATCAATCTGCCACTAATACAATGGTAGAAACAGACAAGAGTTTTAACTTACACATGAGGGCGACTAACAGCAGGTGTCCAGCCATGATGAAGCTGAATGATGCTGATGTCCAATAATCCTTTCAAGACTAGACTTGTGCCTGACTACAGCACTATGATGTACTAAAGTGTCATTTAGCAGACGTTGCTCTCAAGAAAACCGCAGCGAGCATCAGAGGTCACAGGCCACAGAAACACACACACACACACACACACACACACACACACACACACACACACACACACACACACACACAAATAGCTTTATGAGACCCAGTATGTGTGGCATTGTGTATTTAGTTCACCTTTACCACAGTGTTGACTAACTGCTTCATAGAAACCTAAGTTTCATTTGATTTCTAATTGTCTTTTGCTTTTGTTTGTTTTACTTGTTGCTTTTTCTAAACTGGCAGGACTTCTGCTGACTTGTGCAAAAGTAAAGCCAAACAACTTCAGTTAGACTTAAGATGGAAAACTTAGGCTACAGTAGGTATTTAATGCAGGATTTTACATTTTTGAAACACCTGCACACACTTGTTGTGTAAACAGATATACAAATATATCATTCAGATATGCACAGATATTGCACTTTTGAGAGACATGAAATAATTCAGATTTTTTTTTACTTTAATAACGGACATAATGTGGCTGTGCTGAACTTGACAGAAGATGGTAAAATGAGGAACTGAAGTTAGGGACCATCTCAGCAGTGTATGCAAATGAGCCAAGGGGGCTTTGTTGATTTTCATCGATAGCTCTTAATTTTTTTTTTCTCATACAAATGTCGAACCAATTATTTTCATCTGTACCTCCCCCAGTGCATTTACAGTCTTGTTGTTGTCAAATAAAAATACAACAGGGCCCACTGAGCCATTATCGACCATGTTTCTGTCAAGAGCTCTCTTATTTTTCATCACTGACACTACAGACCAACTTTATATTCATCTTGGCTTCCATCAATTTCCACAAATTTACAATTTTTGTTGGCAAAATTGTGCAAAATGACCCACTGCAATACTGAATTGTCTTTTTTTGTATTACATCCCGTACTTTGTAACTGGTGACTTAGTAAAAATATGAAATATATAGTAAGTATGGTATTACTGGAAGGCTGTGTGCTAACAAATAAGCATAGCAGTAAGTTGTACATTCATGTACATTTATTCATAATACATAGTCACAGAAGGCTCAGAAAAAAATATCCAGATACAAAAAATATCACCATTAATGAGAAAATCATTAGAAAACAAAACAGAAGTTACAATAAGGAGTGAAATTCCACTTTAGTTACACAATATAAGAGCAAAACTAAATACATTTTCAATCTCATACTGAAAAATTGACATGTTGTTTGGAGCCCATGCTGTGCTTTGTACATCGTAAACCTCAACTTGAAACTTTAATCCAGCAGTAAAACTTGTAAATGTTTGGTAAAAGTTTTGTTGATCTGAGACAAATACATTATAGTACCTTTACTCTACATTATACCAGTCAACTTCAAACCCAAGTTTTACATTTCAGTAACATTTCCTCTCTTTCTCTACACAGTGTAAAACAGTGTCAGTGTTTCTGCACTGTGCTGTACGTTATCCCCTTCAGGTCTGATGCTGCTGGCTCCTCAGCGATGGTGGCGTACAAATGGTATGTTTCAAACTGGGAAAAGAAAGAAACTGACTTTAGCATCTATTGATATACAGAGCAAATATATTTTATGTTGACCTTCATGTTAGGCTTACATTCTCATTTTGAGGCTCCTGCCTTTTCACTTCCCCAGAACCTGCTACTGAGAAAGACACACAAAGCAAAATGACTGTTTCCCACAAAGTGTAGCATTTTATTGTTAAGACCCCCACAGGCTGATATGGATACTCTTAACACACATCACCTGTGGTGGCCACACACTGATTGTCCCTCCTTTCAGAGAAACTAAGTTACACATGTAACCTTCTGTTGTCTATCATGTCAAGACTATCTCTGCACCTATCCATGACCTAGGCGCAATATGCCATCGAGGCTTAGCTGGCCCAGTTAGGCAATAAGGACAGCTGCAAATGGGTGAGAGGCCACTCAGTTAGTCTGTCAGGTTGAAAGGCTAACTTGCAGTGGCAGCCCGTAGCACATTAAGTGCCCCAGGAGCATGATAACGATACAGCGAGTTTTGAGGTTCATGTGACATCGGATAACTCCCCCATCTCTCCCAGAGAGCAGGTAAAGTGTAAGGAGCTGGGAAGGGGGGCTTGAGGGGCAGCAGGAACCTAGAAATAAAGGCCTTTGTAATATTTAGTAGGCTTTGTTGTGTAATTATGTTGTTGTGGCCTTATGTATATTTAAAAATACTAGTAGTAACAGTGAAGTAAAAAATAGTAAAAGATAGATAAAAATTTTGATTTTTATTTATTTATTTTTTTTCCGCAATTGTGGCACCCCGTATGGATGACGTTGCCCTTAGCATTCTCCTACAGTGCCTATGCCACAGGACAGCACTGCATTCTTGTTCTTCTTTTTACAAGAGCCGTGATCCCAGAGGCACTGCATGTCAAGCCATCTTTCATGAGATTGACTCTAGAATGCACAATCCTGCTGGAGCCGGCCGGCCTGCACCTCTCATACAACGTACATCTTTTGGACTGCATTCACAGCCCAAGAGGAGAGCCTTGCCTTGGTGACTGACTGCCAAGACAGTGTAGTTTGTAACATACTAAGAGTTGGTTGTTGTCCTCTGGGCACATGACCGATGAAAGTACACTGTTAAGGCTCTGACAGGGCACAACAATGAATGCCCACTCAACCCTGCTTCACCATCCTGAAGAGAGTGAAAAGAGTGCGGCTTGATAGATTGTCCACTGACAATCTATCAAGCTGGCTGGATAAAAAACAGTCATGCAGGAGACCAGGTTCCAACTGCCCATGTGTGCACGCTGAGGGGGAATTACCCATGGTTTAATCACGTCCACCGGCGTTCTCTGACTGGGTCAAATTCCACAAAGGGACTACGGCTGTGTGCATTAGAGAGTGCTGCCAGCAATACGCATAAGACAAACTTCGGCCTGGTGGTATAGCGACCAGCTGGGAAGCACACCTGCCATTTCCTCCGACGAGGTCAGATATCACGTGTGACAATAGCTGTGCAAGCCGACTGGCAAAGCCACGGCAGCTGGAAGCTACCACGACTCCATCAGCCTCTTAAGGAAGTGCCATGCAGATAACCATGCAGGTATCAACTTCTACAGACACGTGTTGCCAATCAGTGCTTGGACATCACAGGTGATGTGTCTTCAAGCATATCCACATTGGCTGCTCCTATGGGGGTCAAGTCCCCATAT
Source organism: Epinephelus lanceolatus (assembly GCF_041903045.1). Taxonomy (NCBI): domain Eukaryota; kingdom Metazoa; phylum Chordata; class Actinopteri; order Perciformes; family Serranidae; genus Epinephelus; species Epinephelus lanceolatus. Next base: position 27,009,967 of record NC_135734.1, on the reverse strand, counting down.
GAGGGTGGAGGGTGTAGAGAGATGGGTGTAGAACACTTCCATCTCTTGTCATACAGCATTTTGCTCACATGTGGAAGAGTGTTAGACCTTAGCGAAAGAGGTTATTTTTGTCACAGTGCAGTGGTGGTTTCCCACAAGCACTGGGTTTTTATTTTAGTTTGAGATGCAGGGCTTGTGTCTTAGGTCTGCATAAGCTGATGGTTTCCTCACTTGTTAATTTAGTACAACTGTTTAACTGAACAAATGTCAAAGTGGGCACAGGCACTGTACTCTAACTATTATGAGGAAATTGCAAATGACTTGCAAGAACCAAGCCAGAATTTGTGTGTAGAACAACTATGTGGCCAATCTTAACCCAGAGGAAGAATAGTGTTAGTTAAGACAGAGAACTGAAGCTGCACTTGCATTTAACTAAATGCTGTGATCTGTTTCATGCTTCACCATCAGTGGCTCAGGCTGTATCAGCACAGCCATTAGAACCTGACAATTCTCACTGATGTCCTGCTGTAAATTCATGCCAGTGATGTTTGCTGTTAATACTCCTTTCACCAAATTCCTCCCCACCTGCAAACTGTTGGTATTGTTGATTTAACTAAACTAAATCTATTAAGCATGTGCCTTAAATTGAAAATTCCGTGACCAGTGTTTCTGACTGAAGATGTAGCTTTTTTGGTGCTCATATCTTTTGAGTAGATGTTTAACCCTCTCAAATGGTGTAAATCCTAAGATGCAAAGACCGTGAAATGCAACTTATGGAGCATAAATACAGAGACAAACTGTTTTTAAGAAAGCTAGAGAACACTATGTGCTACCATCCATGTAAAAAACAGTTTCTGACTTTCTCAGACGAACACAACAACACAGTTCTCACCAGTTCTTCTTTTGCAGAGCATTGCAGAAACCAGCACAACGACCCCCACAGTTACTCCACAACCAGTCACAACTGCTACAAACCTCCACATTCCTGCTTTGAAACAATAGAAGCCACAAATAAGAATCCGCTATGTTTCTCATGACATTAAGAAAAAAGCAGGAAGAGAGTCATGGAGGCTTTTAAACAACACCACCAGTGCACATATAATATGGCAAACCCAGTATTGCTTTGTAACTGATATAAAGTTATTAGGTAAATTAGGTTAGAAACATAATTAGATCACTGAATTCAAGTGGTAAAGAATTTAAATAATTTTATACAACACAATAACAAACAAACACGGGCAGCACGGTGGTGTGGTGGTTAGCACTCTCGCCTCACAGCAAGAGGGTTGACGGTTCGATCCCGGGTGTGGGAGCCCTTCTGTGCGGAGTTTGCATGTTCTCCCCGTGTCAGCGTGGGTTCTCTCCGGGCACTCCGGCTTTCTCCCACAGTCCAAAGACATGCAGATTGGGGATTAGGTTAATTGGTCCGTAGGTGTGAATGTGAGCATGAATGGTTGTTTGTCTCTATGTGTCAGCCCTGCGATAGTCTGGCGACCTGTCCAGGGTGTACCCTGCCTCTTGCCCGATGTCAGCTGGGATAGGCTCCAGCCCCCCCCTCAACCCTCAAGAGGATGAAGCGGTTAGAAAATGAATGAATGAATAACAAACACTGATAAAGCTTATAGTTAGGGCTGGCTCAGGCTTGCCTTGGACCAGCCCCTAGTTAGGCTGACTTAGGCCTAGTCTGCCAGAGGGCCCCTATAATACACCAGGCACCTTCTCTCCTTCTCTCATGTCCTATTATTACATCTTGCTGACTCGGCCATTCTGGATGTCACTAACTCGGCTTCTTCTCCGGAGCCTTTGTGCTCCACTGTCTCACAGGTTAACTTCTATCACAGCGGTGCCTGAATAGTGTGACGTGTGTGGTTGTGCTGCTGCTGTGGTCCTGCCAGATGCCTCCTGCTGCTGCTGTTATCATTACTCATACTTCTACTGTTATTATACACATATGATCATTGTCACATATGTATACTGTCAGATATTAATATATACTTTAAACATATTGTACCACAGTAGCCAGAATTATAATTATAATATTATTACTTGCATTAATGTTGTTGTAAGCTACTGTCATTACCGTCTGTCCTGCATCTCTCTCTGTCTGTCTCTCTCTCTCTCTCTCTCTCTCTCTCTCTCTCTCTCTCTCTGTCTCTCTTCCTGTCTCATTGTGTCATCCGGATTACTGTTAATTTATCATGTTGATCTGTTCTGTATGACATCTATTGCACGTCTGTCAGTCCTGGAAGAGGGATCCCTGCTCAGTTGCTCTTCCTGAGGTTTCTAACATTTTTTTCCCCGTTAAAGGGTTTTTTGGGGAGTTTTTCCTTATCCGCTGTGAGGGTCATAAGGACAGAGGGATGCTGTAAAGCCCTGTGAGGCAAACTGTGATTTGTGATATTGGGCTTTATAAATAAAATTGATTGATTGAATTGAAATTGACATGAAAGTGTTTCCTGAGGGGTTGCAGGGTTAGAGACTTCTTTAATGCCAGCCGTGCTGACACTCCAACCTAAGTGCACAGCCACAAACATTTTTGAAGCATCCACAATAATGCATGTTTGTACTTTTATGTGATAATAAGAATCTTAAATCTGCTTGCTGTTTCATCACCAGATCCTAGATTCATAGGAGAAGGCACGGAACACTTTAACATCAAAACCACAGAGTGTCTTCCTTTGTACTACAGGTATAAAGCCCGTTGCTGTCATGTGCTGAAGCAACTTTATTTTATTTTAACACTGTGGTCTAACATCTGCACAGTAAGAAAACTTTTTAATGTATTTAATTACATGTATATATTAATGTATTTAATTTAAATGTATAAACTGTCCTACCTGTGGTCATCAGAGATGTCGGCACAATCTGTGTCACACTTGACTCTTTTTCCACAATATCTACAATAAAAGAAGACAGATCTGAACTTGTCAATTTCCTGCAAGATACAAATATTCTAACATAATTTTATTTCCCACTAATTTCATTTTATTAGATTTAGTTTTTATTTTGAACAGGCAAAAAAGTTTGAAAAAAAAAGAAAGAAATGAAAAATCACAAGAGCCATAACTGTATCAACTTCACCCTGAGTGGCATTTTAATGGAAAATGGTGGTTGTCAATCTTAGTTTCTTTATTTAGTCTGTAACACCTAAAAACAAATTCACACCTAACAAAATATACCTGGGCACTTTTCTCATGCTGATACTACATGCAGATATAATAATATCTGTAGATGAGAGAAACAGTCACTCACTGTGTATGGTGATGGAGGACCTGTCACTGTGTGGAGATGGATAGTTAAACTCTCCAATCTTTACAGTGTACAAACACGTCACTTGAATCCTGGCAGGTGAATTTTGATGTGCCATCTTCAGCAGCTCAGTAGCTGTCAGTGTTTGTAGACATGAGAGGACTTTGGCTGTTCCTCCATTTACAGTGTAGAAATGACACTGAGACACAGAAACAGTTGATGGAGGCTGACAGTTCAGTGTGACTGAGTCTGTGTCGTTGATCACCACTGAATTCACTGTCAGTTTAGGTGGAAGAGATGCTGAAAATATAAGCATATGTGTTGGATTAAATAACCATTTTTTTCTAATGATAAATTCATAATGGTAGAGGATGCCCACTGAAAATCTTCTAACATGTATTTTGAAGGCTTGATGTCAAAAGGCACTTTTCTGTTTGTGCTGATAATGTAGCAAGACATAATAACATTAGTCCATAGCAGCAGGGTTCACTCACTTCTGATGATGATGGAGGAAACGTCACTGTCAGGAGATGAAGAACCGTAGAGATAAAAACATGTCACTTTAACCTCAGCAGGTGAACTCTGGTGTGTCATCTCCAGCAGCTCAGTCCCTGTCAGTGTCTTCAGACATGAGAAGACTTTGCCTGGTTTTCCTCTTTCAATATGAAAATAACACTGAGACACAGAAACAGATGATGGAGTCTGACAGTTCAGTGTGACTGTTTCTGTCTCTGTGATCACCGCTGGATTCACCGTCAGTTTAGGTGGAAGAAGAGCTGAAAATTAAATATACACACATGTTATATCACATTAAGACTGAGAAAATTCTCAATGAGCGGCTGTGATTAAATGTACAGACCAGAAAACAGAGAAAAGGTGCTGTACATCCTAACTGCCCATGAAAACTATAATATTAAATGCAGGGGCTGACCTTGTGCTTTCTTCTCAGAAAATGAATCTATTGGAGAAGAAAATGTGTTAAACAAGTTGTAATAGTAAGAGAAGATGTAACAGTAAATAGTTAACCATTGATTTTAATGTTGTATTTCTTTCAGCCTGATGTAAAAGTTTAATAAATCATGCTGATACCAATACATAACAAGCTGAGATCATTATCAATCTGCCACTAATACAATGGTAGAAACAGACAAGAGTTTTAACTTACACATGAGGGCGACTAACAGCAGGTGTCCAGCCATGATGAAGCTGAATGATGCTGATGTCCAATAATCCTTTCACGAATAGACTTGTGCCTGACTACAGCACTATGATGTACTAAAGTGTCATTTAGCAGACGTTGCTCTCAGAAAAACCACAGCGCGTGCCAGAAGTCACAGGCCACAGAAACACACACACACAAATAGCTTTATGAGACCCAGTATGTGTGGCATTGTGTATTTAGTTCACCTTTACCACAGTGTTGACTAACTGCTTCATAAAAACTTAAGTTTCGTTTGATTTCTAATTGTCTTTTGTTTTTGTTTGTTTTGCTTTTTCTAAACTGGCAGGACTTCTCCTGATCCCGTACTGTTCTGATTTTTAATTGTGACTGGTGACTCACTGAAAATATAGAATATGTATTTATATGGGTTGGTAAAGGTGTCATCAGTTCAAGACACACCTTCAAAGAAGGTAGCTCTGCTGTAATGAGTTGCAAACCCTGCTGTGCTGAGCTGCCTGCCAAAACCAAACCAAACCAAACCAAGCCAAGCCAAGCCAAGCCAAGCCAAGCCAGCCCATGACTAGCACAAAAAGCGGTATTTGATTCATGCTTGCAATTAGCAACACAAAGGTGGCATCTTTATAGATGGATGAGGACTGGTTGCTGATTGAAGAGTTTTGCAAAAGAGTTTCACACAGGTGCATCAGAGATAGTAATTCAAGAATAATTTCATAATACAGACAAACAACAGTTTTATCAGAACCAGATACAGTAAAAAGAAAAAACTTATTTGAAAATAACGTATTGGTCATTTTGGCTGTAAAATTAACATTACTTGCTAACACAGAACACATGACCTGATTGATTTAGTTCTTTAGAGTTCTTTAGGACACATTATCTGATCCATACATCTGTGTTTAAATGTTACACGCTTTAAAGAAGATTATGTGGTTGGTGTAAAAAGACTTAATAAACTTTAGTGGCGGTTCAGGGTTTGTAATGGCAAACTCTGCAGTCACACACAGAGGAAACTACAACAGCACTGAGAGGTTTTAAAAGGCCGTATGTAACCAACGCCATCAGAGTTCAGGCAGCAGATCAGAGTGATGTTGGTCACAGAGGAGGAAACCATCACTGTTGCTGTAGACTGTGACCTGTTAAACAAAGAAAGATAAACTAAGTAACACTGTGTTATTCCTTTAAGAGGGAGACATCACCATGGTAACTGAGGGGTCATAGTCAGTAACTACAAGTACACACTGTAGAGTTAGTGAGCTTACTTCAAGTTTAATATTGAGTTTAATAGGTTAGTGGTTTCAGTGTTGGCAGTTTCATCTCACATTAACCACAGGGAGCCGTTTTATACTTTTCGGAACTGAGTGAAACAGGCCTTTCATGTGAAACTCTAATGAAGGAGCTATCTTGGAGAGAGTGTGTTGGCTCAAAAAAACAAAAAAAAGAAACATCTTGTGACCAGTTTAGATGTTGGGATCTACACGTTGTCCTGAGTGGTATTAAAACTGGATTTCATGTATTTGTCCAACTGCATGGACATGCTGTCCCCCAGGATGATGTTGATGTTGATGATTTTCCATAAACACTTCATCTTAGTGCATCAGCGCTTTATTATCAGTTTGAATTCATGTTGTTTACAAAGGTAATGCACAGAAAATACACTGTATCTATGGTACATGTTTATATCACATAAAGCATTGTGACACATGAAACATGTTATCTACTGACCTGACTTCTGTTTCTGTCACTTCAACTATTCAAAGTTTCAAAGTTGGACTGAGCCATTTCACCATAATGTCTGCTCTCTGAGAAAGTTATGTAGATAAACATCAGTTAACCCGTGCATAAAAAAGCAAAGCAAAAAGATGCAAGAAAAACATTGTTTGGATTTCATATTGACTTTGGAGTGCTGCACACTGTGTCTGTCAGGGCTGATGTATCAGAGGTGCTGCTGTCGTCACTCTGTGAAGACAAAGAAACACACATGACTTAACTCAGTGAAATAAAGTAAATGTTTGCCAGCATTATGCATTCATTAAAGTGTTTATCATACTTTTTATTCTACATCTGAGAATGCAAATTATCACAAGTGTACTGTAATGTCATGTTATACCTGTTTAAACTCTGGCCTCTTACAAGCATCTTAGCAGAACCTGCACCACCCAGTGGCTGATCAACATGTCTATGAGCCTTTTACTTTATTCAGGAAGAGAAAAGCAGCTCACCAGAGGAACATTCATAGGTGACGATACTGTAGGTTTCATCAAAACCATCCAGCAAACCAGTGACGATTGTTTTCGGTCTGAATAGAAAAAAATAGAAAAAGCAGGTTTTGTGAAGAGTGTGTTTTCATTACAGAAGAAAGCAAAGGCTTAGTACACATTTCACCATAAATATACTTTATTATTCCCCTAAAACATTTAAATGATGTGACTGAAAAGTATGAATCTCTGCTGTGGTAATATGCAATGATCCTTCCCTTACAGATGTCTCTATTACTCTGCTGGTTCCTTCATGTCAACACCTACTTACTGCTGCAGCGTCCTCTATCGTCCCAATCTCCTCAAGTTTTGTCAGTTTTTTAATTTAACAAGGATCTAGTGTGATATCCAAATATGTATGCTATATCATTTATGTTTTCAATGTGCTTAAGGGTTTTAGTTCTCTGAGCAGAATTATCACTGCTGCTTTGATTTTTTTAATGGTCCCTCAAAGAACCTTGTTGTCAAATGTCTATATGCCCCTGAGCAAGGCACTTGATCCGCAACTGTACCAGTGGAGCAGCTCAGACACAGTCAAAAGAGGATTGTGGTTGTCCTCAGCAGCTGGCAAAATAAATGTCTGAAACTATTACTGTAAACTGGTGCATTGATGGAACAGAAGATGCGTACTGGTTCTCACTCTAGTTTACTTATTAATAGTTTAGAAACCAAGATTTCTCACCTCTTGGAAACACTTTTTTCTGGAAAAGAAAGGACAAGAAAAGAAATATGAAACCACATTAAATATTTGCAGCTATTATAGCTTCAGAATTTAGACTGAAAACTCAGTAACTCTGGTGAACTCAATTCTTACCAGTCCTGCTTTGAGTAAAGAGAAGAGCCAATCCAGGCAAGAGAACCCCCACAGTCACAACTGCTCCAATCACCAATATCAGTGACACTGCAGTAAAAAAAAAAAAGGACATTAACACATGCCTGCCTACAGTGTTAACATAAAGGTCCATGCAACCACCACGCTGGTGAACAGCACATATAGTTACAGCAAGGCTAAACACCTTGAGTCCTGCTGGTGAACCTGAGAAACAGTAATTTTCAAACTCTGGGATTTACCACTGTCAATCATGAAGCTTATTCTGAGGGTGGTGCTAGAGTGGTGCTCTTGTGTCACAAGAAGGTCACTTAATTATTTCTTTAAACATCAAATCAGTATTAATACCAAAAGATTAAGCAGGCCTACTAATTTTTGTTGTTGTTAATATACATTCAGGACTGTCACAGATGACTTTTCAGTGCTTGCTGGTGTTGATCCTGTGTTCTCATGTTGATCCACCAGAGGTCCCTACAGTACCTCTCTCCCTGCAGTATACCTCAAACAGCTCATCAGTCTGTGGGTGCATATAAACACCCTTCCTGTTTCTGGTTTACCTGTTTCATCACCAGAAGCTGGTTTCATGAGAGTTGTGTCAGCAGGGGTCAGAGTACCTGCAGCAGGGAGGGTTAGACCTGTAATAGGACACACAAAACATGAACATTAAAATGACAAATATCTCAACATTTTTTTGACAAAAGTCTTTGTAAATTATTGAGAACATGAGTAATTGTATGACCTGTCTGTGGTGGCACTGATGTTATTGAAGGAGAGAAAGAACTACCAATGTCACTTGGTGTACCAACAGTCTGACCTGCTGAATAAACAACATTACATTTCAAAATAATCATGATACTCAGAAAAACACATGATTTGCAATTAGATGAAGTCACATGAAATTGGAAATTCTAATTTTACAGGAGTTACAGAAGAGTAAATGTGAAGAATGGTGAATAAAAAAAAAACAAACTTTTAAAACTTTTAAAATAACACATTTGGCTAGTTATTAGTTATTAGTGATAATATTATTACTAATAACTAACTCATATTAGTAAGTTATAGAAATTTATGTTTGCTGGACCCTGATCAGGGCTAGCTCTGAATTTATGGTGTCTTATAAGCCCATGCGAGCTGGGCATAGCTGATTGCATGACACAATAATAAAGATTTATTCATTAATTCATTCATTTTCATATCCTGAGCACTAATTATGGTCATTGAATGTGTGACCATGGTTAGCCAGTGAACATCATTCTGATTCTGATGTAAGTCGTTCTACGGCGTCTCTCTAATTTTACAGTCAGAATTCACTTTATTTAAGAAAATAATCTATGTCAGTGCACATGCTGTAGCAGTACAACAAATATGTAGCCTGGTTCCAGACCATAGACCCCGCCCACTCAACTGAGTAGGCTTGCATCTCTGGTCTGGCATGCTGCAATGAATTTGCGATTTATCTCCTCCAAACATGGACGGACCAATGAACGCCGGGGGTGGGGGTGAGTCTAGCGATTAGCCAATCAGCGCCACGCCGATGTCAAGCTGTACGCCGGTGGGTAGCTGGTGAGGATAGCAACAATTGCGACCACTACAGATCCTACAGACCACATTAACGGTGCTATCAAGGTATTTTTTTTTTCTTCAAATGAATAAACTGTCCTACCTGTGGTCATCAGAGATGTTGTCACAGTCTGTGTCACGCCTGACTTTTTTTCCACAATAGCTACAATAAAAGAAGACAGATCTGAACCTGTCACTTTCCTGCGAGGAAAACTGTGTGACTTCAGCAAATTTCACAAAACTAGAAACCAGAGAACACTGACTCTTTTTGAAATACAGCTGTGGTTGTGTATATACAAAGGTAGGCTATGTATGTTTTGTTTGTTACACAGTCAGATTTCACTTCATTTAAAAAGTCTATTTCAGTGCACATGTTGTTAACAGTGTAGGATGTATTTATGTCTTCTATGACCTACCAGTCAGGCTGTATCTGTCACTGTGAGGAGACAAAGAGTTGAGTTCACTTCCCAAAGTTTAATCACAGCTGGCATCGCTTTGTTGAACTGAACGTAGACGTCTCAGCAAATCATCAACTGTGACAGTAAACTGGCAGAACCTCTGATTGGTCGAGGTCATTGTCTTCCATATCCTGCCTGTTACTATTGGGCGAGTTGCTTCTCCAAAGTACAGGTTACATCTGGTATCATGATCAGCAGGTCCAGGCAGAGAGCAGGCAAAGAGAACGTAGTCACCGTCAAAATGTTGAAGTGTCATCTGTGGTTTATAACCTGCAGAAAGATGAATGCAGAGTCATCAAATACAAAGTGCTATTCTGTTATCAAGTGCTCTTAAAAATGGCTTTGGAATTGTAAACAGTGCTGACATTTGTGCCACCACACATCATGTTTCACAACTAAAATGTGTGTCATTTGATGTGAGTTTGTAATATGATATACATTAAAGGCATACAGTGAAATCACATATATCATTGCTCATGATACAAATATTCTGACACTTTCAACCTATTAAACTAACAAAAAGCATATGTGTACTGGCTTCACCCCCAGGTGGTATTTAAATTGGAAATGAGGCTGTCGATCAGTTGATTTAATCTGAAACACCTAAAAATGGTAGATGGGAGAAATGGTCACTCACTGTGTATGGTGATGGAGGATGTGCCACTGTGTGGAGATGGATAATTAACCTCTCCAACCTTTACAGTGTAAAAACAAGTTACTTGAACCTCAGCAGGTGAACTCTGATGTGCCATCTCCAGCAGCTCAGTTCCAGTCAGAGTCGTCAAACAAGAGAAGACTCTGACTGCTCCTCCACTTAGAGTGTAGAAGTTACACTGAGACACAGAAACAGATGATGGAGGCTGACAGTTCAGTGTGACTGAGTCTGTGTCGTTGATCACCGCTGGATTCACTGTCAGTTTAGGAGGAAGAGATGCTGAAAATATAAGCATATGTGTTGGATTAGATAATTGAGATTGTATTTATGCAAATAATTCTCATGATACATGTAATTGTGTTGTATTGATGTATTTTGAAGACTTGTTGTCAAAAGGCACTTTTCTGTTTGTGCTGATACTGTAGCAAGACATAATAACATTAGTCCATAGCAGCAGGGTTCACTCACTTCTAATGATGATGGAGGAAACGTCACTATGAGGAGATGAAGACACAGTCATGTAAAAACATGTCACTTTAACCTCAGCAGGTGAACTCTGGTGTGTCATCTCCAGCAGCTCAGTTCCTGTCAGTGTCTTCAGACATGAGAAGGCTTTGCCTGGTTTTCCTCTTCCAATGCGGATGTAAGACTGAGACACAGAAACAGATGATGGAGTCTGACAGTTCAGTGTGACTGTTTCTGTCTCTGTGATCACTGCTGGATTCACTGTCAGTTTAGGTGGAAGAAGAGCTGAAAATCAAAGATACACACATGTTATATCACGTGAAGACTATGAGAAGAAAATGTGTTAAACAAGTTGTAATAGTAAGAGAAGATGTAACAGTAAAGAGTTAACCATTGATTTTAATGTTGTATTTCGCTCAATCTGATGCAAAAGTTTAATAAATCATGCTGATACCAATACATAACGAGCTGAGATCATTATCAATCTGCCACTAATACAATGGTAGAAACAGACAAGAGTTTTAACTTACACATGAGGGCGACTAACAGCAGGTGTCCAGCCATGATGAAGCTGAATGATGCTGATGTCCAATAATCCTTTCACGAATAGACTTGTGCCTGACTACAGCACTATGATGTACTAAAGTGGCATTTAGCAGACGTTGCTCTCAAGAAAACCACAGCGAGCATCAGAGGTCACAGGCCACAGAAACACACACACACACACACACACAAATATCTTTATGAGACCCAGTATGTGTGGCATTGTGTATTTAGTTCACCTTTACCACAGTGTTGACTAACTGCTTCATAGAAACTTAAGTTTCATTTGATTTCTAATTGTCTTTTGTTTTTGTTTGTTTTACTTGTTGCTTTTTCTAAACTGGCAGGACTTCTGCTGACTCGTGCAAAAGTAAAGCCAAACAACTTCAGTTAGACTTAAGATGGAAAACTTAGGCTACAGTAGGTATTTAATGCAGGATTTTACATTTTTGAAACACCTGCACACACTTGTTGTGTAAACAGATATACAAATATATCATTCAGATATGCACAGATATTGCACTTTTTCGACAAGCCAACTTTACATTAATCTTGTTTTCCTCCAATTTCCCAAAATTTTAAAATTTTTGTCAGCAAAATTGTGCAAAATGACCCACTGCAATACTGAATTATACTTTTTGTATTACATCCCTTGCTATTTCGATTTTTAATTGTGACTGGTGACTCACTGAAAATATAGAGTATGTATTTATATGGGTTTTAAACTGAGCTGTTATGTAGTTATCATGATCAGTTTGGCATCTCCACTTTGTCCTGAGTGGTATTAAAACTGGATTTCATATATTTGTCCAACTGTATGGACATGCTGTCCCCCAGGATGATGTTGAAGTTAATGATTTGCCATAAACACTTCATCTTAGTGCATCAGCGCTTTAATAGTTTGAATTCATGTTGTTTACAGAGTTAATGTACAGAAAATACACTGTATCTATGGTACATGTTTATATCACATAAAGCATTGTGACACATGAAACATGTTATCTACTGACCTGACTTCTGTTTCTGTCACTTCAACTATTCAGAGTTTCAAAGCTGGACTGAGCCATTTCACCATAATGTCTGCTCTCTGAGAAAGTTATGTAGATAAACATCAGTTAACCCGTGCATAAAAAAGCAAAGCAAAAAGATGCAAGAAAAACATTGTTTGGATTTCATATTGACTTTGGAGTGCTGCACACTGTGTCTGTCAAGGCTGATGTATCAGAGGTGCTGCTGTCGTCACTCTGTGAAGACAAAGAAACACACATGACTTAACTCAGTGAAATAAAGTAAATGTTTGCCAGCATTATGCATTCATTAAAGTGTTTATCATACTTTTTATTCTACATCTGAGAATGCAAATTATCACAAGTGTACTGTAATGTCATGTTATACCTGTTTAAACTCTGGCCTCTTACAAGCATCTTAGCAGAACCTGCACCACCCAGTGGCTGATCAACATGTCTATGAGCCTTTTACTTTATTCAGGAAGAGAAAAGCAGCTCACCAGAGGAACATTCATAGGTGACGATACTGTAGGTTTCATCAAAACCATCCAGCAAACCAGTGACAATTGTTTTCGGTCTGAATAGAAAAAAATAGAAAAAGCAGGTTTTGTGAAGAGTGTGTTTTCATTACAGAGGAAAGCAAAGGCTTAGTACACATTTCACCATAAATATACTTTATTATTCCCCTAAAACATTTAAATGATGTGACTGAAAAGTGTGAATCTCTGCTGTGGTAATATGCAATGATCCTTCCCTTACAGATGTCTCTATTACTCTGCTGGTTCCTTCATGTCAACACCTACTTACTGCTGCAGCGTCCTCTATCGTCCCAATCTCCTCAAGTTTTGTCAGTTTTTTAATTTAACAAGGATCTAGTGTGATATCCAAATATGTATGCTATATCATTTATGTTTTCATTGTGCTTAAGGGTTTTAGTTCTCTGAGCAGAATTATCACTGCTGCTTTGATTTTTTCAATGGTCCCTCAAAGAACCTTGTTGTCAAATGTCTATGTGCCCCTGAGCAAGGCACTTGATCTGCAACTGTACCAGTGGAGCAGCTCAGACACAGTCAAAAGAGGATTGTGGTTGTCCTCAGCAGCTGGCAAAATAAATGTCTGAAACTATTACTGTAAACTGGTGCATTGATGGAACAGAAGATGCGTACTGGTTCTCACTCTAGTTTACCTATTAATAGTTTAGAAACCAAGATTTCTCACCTCTTGGAAACACTTTTTTCTGGAAAAGAAAGGACAAGAAAGGAAATATGAAACCACATCAGACATTTGCAGCTATTATAGCTTCAGAATTTAGACTGAAAACTCAGTAAACTCTGGTGAGCTCAATTTTTACCAGTCCTGCTTTGAGTAAAGAGAAGAGCCAATCCAGGCAAGAGAACCCCCACAGTCACAACTGCTCCAACACATGCCTGCCTACACTGTTAACATAAAGGTCAATACAACCATCACGCTGGTGAACAGCACATATAGTTACAGCAAGGCTAAAAACCTTGAGTCCTGCTGGTGAACCTGAGAAACAGTAATGTTCAAACTCTGGGATTTATCACTGTCAGCCATGAAGCTTATTCTGAGGGTATTTATTTATTTATTTATTTATTAGATCCCCATTAGCTGCTGGAACTTAACAGCAGCTACTCTTCCTGGGGTCTCACCAAGTTCATCAACCAAAAATGCAGCAAATATAAAATACATTCACATTCATACTCACAAACAAACACGACACAAGACACCTGCTCAAAACCTAATCCAAATAATACTGTAGCTCTACATACTGACAATTCATTTCAAATTCATTTTTAAGGATCACTTGACATTGCATTTTCTGAGTTACCATAATAATAAAAAGGAAGCAACTAGCTCAGTTTTACACCTTCCAACCAGATATATAAAGTCCAACATATAAACAGTAAAAATATTCTTTCATACCTGCTGGGTAAATAAAAATAGTTTTAGCTTTTCTTAAAACTCATAACCTTACTTTCTGGGACCAGAAAAAATGGTAATTCATTCCATGCCACCATTGCTCTGTAAGGCATTGTTTTAAATTAGCTCTACATAGGGGTAACAAAAACCCACCCTCAGATGACTGTCAAGATAGTGTGTATCTGAAAAAAAATGCTAAAGTCCTGTACAATATTTCTGGTGTTTTTGTTGTTATTATGTTTTTGATAAGACATATTAGTGAATATTGCACCCTGCATTTTACACTAAACCAAGCTAAACAGTCATTCATTGTACTTTGTTTGGTATGGGCATTGAAGGACTAAACGAGCCGCTTTATTTTGGGCTACCTGTAACCTATTCAAATTACTTCCTGATGTACTGGACCAAATTACAGAACAATAGTCTAAGTGTGACAACACCAGTGCCTGCACCACTTGCTTCAATAAACGATTAGGCATAAATTTTCTGCAGTGTTTAATCACAGCCATACCTCTACCCATTCTTTGCACTATTTGATCTACTTGGTTGTTCCAGGACATTTGACTATCTACAGTAATTCCTAATAATTTTACCTCGGTTACTTGTTCTATCTCTGTATCACCCATGGATATGTGAAGCTTAGGTGCTTCTCTTAATGAATGTTTTGAATCTAAAACTATACATTTGGTTTTCCCCTATTTAGAACCAGTTTATTTCTTATCATCCATTTTTCTGTTAACTCTAATTCTTAGTCAATTCATCAGTTGTATGTGCTGATGTGTAAATTGTGGCAGTGACATGATTCAAAATCAGAGGAAAATCATTAATAAATATTGAAAACAAAAGCGGCCCCAAACAACTTCCTTGTGGCACCCCACAACTCACAGCTCTCAGCTCAGAATAACTACCATTAAAGTATACGGTACATTTCCTATCAGTCAAATAACTTTTAACCCACGCGACAGCAGATGGTTCAAAACCATAACAACGCAGCTTATTCAATAACACATGGTGATCAAGAACATCAAATGCTGCGCTCAGATCTAGTAATACAGAACCAACAATTTTTTTATCATCAGTTTCCTTCATCCAGTCGTCTGTCATCTGAGCGAGTGTTGTAACCGTGGAGTGTCGTTTTTACAATTTTATTTTGATAATACATTTGCTTCTTTGTCTTATTCAATTTTGTTACATGATTCCTTAATCTATGATAAATATCCCACTGTAGTGTATCCCCTGATCTGATTGCTTCAGCCTTGGCTCGATTTCTTTCTGCCGTATTATCTCTAAATTCATTATCCAACCATGGAGCTTTAATATTTCTCACTGTGAGCTTCCTTATTGGTGCATGTCTATCAATAATTGACATTAGCAAATCATTAAACACATTTAAGGCCCTATTAGAATCTTGTTCCTGAAAGACTGTAGACCAATCAATGGTAGGGTAGTGCAAGAAGTTCACTACTAATTTTTGTTGTTGTTAATATACTTTCAGGACTGTCACACATGATTTTTCGCAAAGAATAGTATTAGTTATGACAGAGAACTGAAGCTGCACTTGCATTTAACTAAATGCTATGATCTGTTTCATGCTTCACCATCAGTGGCTCAGGCTGTGTGACTATCAGCACAGCCATTAGAACCTCACACTGAGCACATCTGACTGAAGACGTAGCTTTTTTGGTGCTCATATCTTTTGAGTAGATGTTTAACCCTCTCAAATGGAGTAAATCTTAAGATGCAGTGACTGTGAACACGCAACTTATAGAGCATAAATACATTTAATAATCAGAGACAAACTGTTTTTAAGAAAGCTAGAGAACTGCACCGTCCCTGGTGTGCTAACATCCATGTAAAATAAGTTTGACTTTCTCAGACAAACACATCAACACAGTTCTCACCAGTTCTTCTTTTGCAGACCATTGCAGAAACCAGCACAAGGACCCCCACAGTTACTCCACAACCAGTCACAACTGCTACAAACCTCCATATACGCATTTCTGCTTTGAAACAATAGAAGCCACAAATAAGAATCCGCTATGTTTCTCATGACGTTAAGGAAAAACAGGAAGAGAGTCATGGAGGCTTTTAAACTACAACACCAGTGCACATATAAAATGGCAAACCCAGTATTGCTTTGTAACTGATAGAAAAGTTATTAGGTAAATTAGGTTAGAAACATAATTATATCACTAAATTCAAGTGGCAAAGAATTCAAATAATTTTACACAACACAATAACAAACACTGACCTGAAGCTGTTTCCTGAGGGGTTGCAGGGTTAGAGACTTCTTTAGTGCCAGCCGTGCTGACGCTCCAACCTAAGTGCACAGCCACAAACATTTTTAAACATCCACAATAATGCATGTTTGTATTTTCATGCAATAACAAGAATCTTAAGTCTACCTGTTGTTTCATCACCAGATCCTGGAATTAGAGCAGTCATATTGGTATCTGTTTTTCAAGGGAACAAAAACACATTAACATCAAAACAACATATAAAGTCCATTGCTGTCATGTGCTGAAGCAACTTTATTTTACTTGAACACTGTAGGCTAACATCTGCACAGTTTGCACATCTGCAAAGCAAATTCACACCTAAAAAATATACCTGGGCACTTTTCTCATGCTGATACTACATGCAGATATAATAATATGTGTAGATGGGAGAAACAATCATTCACTGTGTATGGTGATGGAGGATGTGCCACTGTGTGGAGATGGATAGTTAAACTCTCCAATCTTTACAGTGTAAAAACACGTCACTTAAATCTTGGCAGGTGAACTCTGATGTGCCATCTCCAGCAGCTCAGTAGCTGTCAGTGTTTGTAGACATGAGAGGACTTTGGCTATACCTTCACTTAAAATGTAGAAATGACACTGAGACACAGAAACAGTTGATGGAGGCTGACAGTTCAGTGTGACTGAGTCTGTGTCGTTGATCACCGCTGGATTCACTGTCAGTTTAGGTGGAAGAGATGCTGAAAATATAAGCATATGTGTTGGATTAAATAACCATTTTTTTCTAATGATAAATTCATAATGGTAGAGGATGCCCACTGAAAATCTTCTAACATGTATTTTGAAGACTTGATATCAAAAGGCACTTTTCTGTTTGTGCTGATACTGTAGCAAGACATAATAACATTAGTCCATAGCAGCAGGGTTCACTCACTTCTGATGATGATGGAGGAAACGTCACTGTCAGGAGATGAAGAACCATGGCTATAAAAACATGTCACTTTAACCTCAGCAGGTGAACTCTGGTGTGTCATCTCCAGCAGCTCAGTCCCTGTCAGCGTCTTCAGACATGAGAGGGCTTTGGCAGGTTTTCCTCTTTCAAGGCGGAAATAACACTGAGACACAGAAACAGATGATGGAGTCTGACAGTTCAGTGTGACTGTTTCTGTCTCTGTGATCACCTCTGGATTCACCGTCAGTTTAGGTGGAAGAAGAGCTGAAAATTAAATATACACACATGTTATATCACATTAAGACTGAGAAAATTCCCAATGAGCGATTGTGACCAGACCAGAAAACAGCCTTACGCCTGGTCATGAAAACTATAATATTAAATGCAGGGGCTGACCTTGTGCTTTCTTCTCAGAAAATGAATCTGTTGGAGAAGAAAATGTGTTAAACAAGTTGTAATAGTAAGAGAAGATGTAACAGTAAAGAGTTAACCATTGATTTTAATGTTGTATTTCGCTCAATCTGATGCAAAATTTTAATAAATCATGCTGATACCAATACATAACGAGCTGAGATCATTATCAATCTGCCACTAATACAATGGTAGAAACAGACAAGAGTTTTAACTTACACATGAGGACGACTAACAGCAGGTGTCCAGCCATGATGAAGCTGAATGATGCTGATGTCCAATAATCCTTTCACGAATAGACTTGTGCCTGACTACAGCACTATGATGTACTAAAGTGGCATTTAGCAGACGTTGCTCTCAAGAAAACCACAGCGAGCATCAGAGGTCACAGGCCACAGAAACACACACACACACACACACACAAATAGCTTTATGAGACCCAGTATGTGTGGCATTGTGTATTTAGTTCACCTTTACCACAGTGTTGACTAACTGCTTCATAGAAACTTAAGTTTCATTTGATTTCTAATTGTCTTTTGTTTTTGTTTGTTTTACTTGTTGCTTTTTCTAAACTGGCAGGACTTCTGCTGACTCGTGCAAAAGTAAAGCCAAACAACTTCAGTTAGACTTAAGATGGAAAACTTAGGCTACAGTAGGTATTTAATGCAGGATTTTACATTTTTGAAACACCTGCACACACTTGTTGTGTAAACAGATATACAAATATATCATTCAGATATGCACAGATATTGCACTTTTGAGAGATATGAAATAATTCAGATTTTTTTGTTTAATAATGGACATAATGTGGCTGTGCTGAACTTGACAGAAGATGGTAAAATGAGGAACTGAAGTTAGGGACCGTCTCAAAAGCGTATGCAAACTAAGGGGCCTTTAGTGATTTTCAATAGCTCTTAATTCTGTTTTCTCATACAAATGTCGAGCCAACTATTTTCATCTGTACCTCCCCCAGTGCATTTACAGTTTTAGTTTTGTAAAACAAAAATGCAACAGGGCCCATTGAGCTTTTTTTTCATCATTGACACGACAAGCCAACTTTACATTAATCTTGTTTTCCTCCAATTTCTACAAATTTCCAATTTTTGTTGGGAAAATTGTGCAAAATGACCCACTGCAATTCTGAATTATATTTTTTGTATTACATCCCGTACTGTTTTGATTTTTAATTGTGACTGGTGACTCAATGAAAATATCTTCTTCTTCTTCTTCTTCTTTCGACTGTTCCCTTTAGGGGTCGCCACAGCGAATCATCTGCCTCCTTCTAACCCTATCCTCTGCATCCTCTCTCTCACACCATCTGACTTCATGTCCTCTTTCACAGCATCCATAAATGTCCTCTTTGGTCTTCCTCTAGGCCTCTTGCCTGGCAGTTCAAACCTCAGCAACCTTCTACGGATATATTCACTATCCCTCCTCTGAACATGTCCAAACCATCTCAGTCTGGCCTCTCTGACTTTATTTCCAAAACATCGAACATGAGCTGTCCCTCTGATGTACTCATTCCTGATCCTATCCATCCTCATCACTTCCAAAGAGAACCTCAACATCTTCATCTCTGCTACCTCCAGCTCTGCCTCCTGTCTTTTCCTCAGTGCCACTGTCTCTAAACCAAACAACATCGCTGGTCTCACCACCGTCTTGTACACCTGTCCTTTTAATTTTGCTGGTACTCTTTTATCGCACATCACACCTGACACTTTTCTCCACCCATTCCAACCTGCTTGCACACACTTCTTCACCTCTTTTCCACACTCTCCGTCACTCTGGACTGTTGACCCTAAGTACTTAAAATCCTCCACCTTCTTTATTTCTACTTCCTGTAACCTCACCATGCCACTCGGGTCTGAGTACGGCTAACCTACATACCTCTCCTTTCCTGGGCATACCTCCACCTCTCTAGATTTTCCTCCACCTGCTCCCTGCTCTCACTACAGATCACAGTGTCATCTGCAAACATCATAGTCCATGGAGATTCCTATCTAACCTCATCTGTCAACCTGTCCATCACCATAGCAAACAAGAAGGGGCTCAGCTCCGACAGCTCTCATACATGTCCGTCACCACTCTAACACACTTCTCTGCCACTCCAGACTTCCTCATACAATACCACATCTCCTCTTTCGGCACCCTGTCGCATGCTTTCTCTAGATCTACAAAGACACAATGCAGTTCCCTCTGACCTTCTCTGTACTTCTCCATCAACATCCTCAGAGAAAACACTGCATCTGGAGTACTACTTTTTCTTGGCATGAAACCATACTGCTGCTCACAGATGCTCACTTCTGCTCTCAGTCTAGCTTCCACTACTCTTTCCCACGGCTTCATTGTATGGCTCATCAACTTCTCCCTCTGTAAATGCCACAACTCTGCACGTCTCCCTTATTCTTAAAAGGCATTAGGCATCCTCTCACTCTCTGAGACCTTGAAAAACCTAGTCAAAAACTCTACTGCCACCTCTCCTAGACACTTCCATACCTCCACATGTAGTATATCATCAGGGCCAACTGCCTTTCCACTCTTCATCCTCTTCAATGCCCTCCTCACTTCATCCTTACTAATCTTTGCAACTTCCTGCTCCACAATGGTCACATCTTCTACTCTTTGTTCTCTCTCATTTTACTCATTCATCAACTCTTCAAAGTACTCTTTCCATCTTCCCATCACACATGTGGCACCTGTCAATACATTCCCATCTCTATCCTTAATCCACCTAACCTGCTGCACGTCCTTCCCATCTCTATCTCTCTGCCTTGCCAACCTGTATAAATCAGTCTCTCCCTCCTCACTGTCCAACCTATCATGCAAGTTGTCTTACGCCCTTTGTTTGCTGAAAATATAGAATATGTATTCATATGGGTTTTAAACTAGCTGTTATGTAATAGTAATAATAATAATAATAATAATAATAATTAGTAGTAGTAGTAGTAGTAGTAGTAGTCATAGTAGTTGTATAACACAAAGCAGTAAGTATGGTATTATTGGAAGGCTGTGCGCTAACAAATAAGCATAGCAGTAGGTTATAAATTCATGTACATTTATTCATAATGCGTAGTCACAGAAGGCTCCGAAGAAAAAAAAAATCCAGATACAAAAAAATAAGAAATATCAACATTAATGAGAAAACCATTAGAAAACAAAACAAAAATTACAATAAAGAGTGAAATTCCACTTTAGTTACACAATATAAGAGTAAAACTAAATACATTTTCAATCTTAAACTGAAAAAATGACATGTTTGGAACCCGTGCTGTGGATTATACATCATACATTTTTGTTCTGGTTACACAGTCAACACACAGTTGCTGAAGACAAAAAATTAGCTTGGACTGGTCGTTAGTCATTACAGACAGTTAACAGTTAGTTAACATTAGTTAAATATTCGTTAAAAAAATTTGCTAAACTGAAGGCAAATTAGTTTAGAAAAGAACCAGCGTTGGCGGTTAGCTACCAAGAGTAGCCACTGACTAACCACAGTCTATGAGACTAACTAGCTTACTGCTACTTCTGCTATCTCACTGGAATTTGCACCCATAATTATTTCTACAGTAGTGCCCTCAGGAATAAGGTGAATACAGTATAAAACAGTGTCAGTGTTTCTGCACTGTGCTGTACATTATCCCCTTCAGGTCTGATGCTGCTGGCTCCTCAGCGATGGTGGCATACAAATGGTATGTTTCAAACTGGGAAAAGAAAGAAACTGACTTTAGCATCTATTGATATACAGAGCAAATATATTTTATGTTGACCTTCATGTTAGGCTTACATTCTCATTTTGAGGCTCCTGCCTTTTCACTTCCCCAGAACCTGCTACTGAGAAAGACACACAAAGTAAAATGACTGTTTCAAAGTGTAGCATTTTATTGTTAAGACTCCCACGGGCCGATGTGGATACTCTTAACACACATCACCTGTGGTGGCCACACACTGATTGTCCCTCCTCTCATAGAAACTAGATTACACATGTAACCTTCTGTTGTCTATCATGTCAAGAATATCTCTGTACCTATCCATGACCTAGGTGCAAGATGCCATCGAGGCTTAGCTGGCCCAGCTAGGCAATAAGGACAGCTGCAAACAGGTGAGAGGCCACTCAGTTAGTCTGTCAGGTTGAAAGGCTAGCTTTGAAAGAAGAAGAATTCAAAGCCAGGGTCCACTCTTGTAGTGGCAGCCCATAGCACATTAAGTGCCCCAGGAGCATGATAATGATACAGCGTGTTTCGAGGTTCACGTGACGTCAGATAACTCACCCATCTCTCCCAGAGAGCCTGCCATTTCCTCCGACGAGGTCAGATATCATATGTGACAATAGCTGTGCAAGCCGACTGGCAAAGCCACGGCAGCTGGAAGCTACCACGACTCCATCAGCCTCTTAAGGAAGTGCCATGCAGATAACCATGCAGGTATCAACTTCTACAGACACGTGTTGCCAATCAGTGCTTGGACATCACAGGTGATGTGTCTTCAAGCATATCCACATTGGCTGCTCCTATGGGGGTCAAGTCCCCATATGAGGGTGGAGGGTGTAGAGAGATGGGTGTAGAACACTTCCATCTCTTCTCATACAGCATTTTGCTCACATGTGAAAGAGTGTTAGACCTTAGCGAAGGAGGTTATTTTTGTCACAGTGCAGTGGTGGTTTCCCACAAGCAATGGGTTTTTATTTTAGTTTGAGATGCAGGGCTTGTGTCTTAGGTCTGCATAAGCTGATGGTTTCCTCACTTGTTAATTTAGTAGCATCAGCTCTGTTCAACTGAACAAATGTGAAACCACACTGCACTTTAACTATTACCAGGAAAAAAGAACCAAGCCAGGATTTGTGTGTAGGACAACTATGTGGCCAATCTTAACCCAGAAGAATAATAGTGTTAGTTATGGCAGAGAACTGAAGGTGCACTTGCATTTAACTAAATGCTGTGATCTGTTTCATGCTTCACCATCAGAGGCTCAGGCTGTGTGGCTATCAGCACGGTCATTAGAACCTCACACTGAACACATCTGACTGAAGACGTAGCTTTTTTGGTGCTCATATCTTTTGAGTAGATGTTTAACCCTCTCAAATGGAGTAAATCTTAAGATGCAAAGACCGTGAAATGCAACTTATAGAGCATAAATACATTTAATAATCAGTGACAAACTGTTTTTAAGAAAGCTAGAGAACACTGTGTGCTAACATCCATGTAAAAAACAGTTTCTGACATGCTCAGACGAACACAACAACACAGTTCTCACCAGTTCTTCTTTTACAGAGCATTGCAGAAACCAGCACAAGGACCCCCACAGTTACTCCACAACCAGCCACAACTGCTACAAACCTCCAAATCCGCATTCCTGCTTTGAAACAATAGAAGCCACAAATAAGAATCCGCTATGTTTCTCATGACATTAAGAAAAAAGCAGGAAGAGAGTCATGGAGGCTTTTAAACAACAACACCAGTGATATGGGTAAATGGCAAACCCAGTATTGCTTTGTAACTGATAGAAAAGTTATTAGGTAAATTAGGTTATAAATATAATTATATCACTGAATTCAAGTGGCAAAGAATTTAAATAATTATACACAACACAATAACAAACACTGACCTGAAGCTGTTTCCTGAGGGGTTGCAGGGTTAGAGACTTCTTTAGTGCCAGCCGTGCTGACACTCCAACCTAAGTGCACAGCCACAAACATTTTTAAACATCCACAATAATGCATGTTTGTATTTTCATGCAATAACAAGAATCTTAATTCTACCTGTTGTTTCATCACCAGATCCTGGATTCAGAGCAGTCATACTGGTATCTGTTTCTCAAGGGCACAAAAACACATTAACATCAAAACAACATATAAAGCCCATTGCTGTCATGTGCTTAAGTAACTTTGTTTTACTTGAACACTGTAGGCTAACATCTGCACAGTAAGTATGTCAACTTTAAATATTCATTGGCAACCACACATTCATCACAGACTACATGAGTAATCAGACAGCAAACAGAATTTTAGTATTCACTTGACTGACATTCAGGATAATTGTGTTTTATAGACATAGTCAGTGTTCCTCTTATGAACATTAAATATTGTATATATTCACACTTTGTAAGTATCAGGGTGAATCATTAAAAAACTTTAGAATTACATCACCTGGTGCCGGTTTTACTGAAGTAGAGATAAAACCAATAGCGATACTTGGTGTACTGACAGCTGACCCTGGTGAATTAAGAAAAGTACATTTCAAAATACTCAGAAACACATGCATGATTTAAGATTTAATAAAGTCTCACTTAATATGTCTTAAAATGTGTTACCTGATGTTACAGGAGTTACAGTAGTGGAGGCACAAGGCATGCTAACAGTCAGACCTGATGAATAAAACACTTTTAAAACTTTCAAAATAACAAATATAGTGAGTGATGTGTGATAATCATCTGGATTATTTCTAAATGTATAAACTGTCCTACCTGTGGTCATCAGAGATATTGTCACAGTCTGTGTCACGCTTGACTCTTTTTCCACAATAGCTACAATAAAAGAAGATTTGAACATGTCAGTTTCCTGCGAGGAAAACTGCGTGACTTCAGCTGTTATTGCCATAAAACTAGAAACCAGAGAAAATTTACTTTGTCAAATACAATTGTAGCCATGTATATGCACAGGCAGGCTATGTATGTTTTTCATGTGATGGCTCATTCCTCACAATCATTCTGTGACATTTATCTTATAGTACACACGTGTATTTATGTCTTCTCTGACTTACCATTCAGGTTGTATCTGTCACTGCGAGGAGACAAAGAGTTGAGTTCTCTTCCCAAAGTGTAATCACAGCTGGCATCACTTTGTTGAACTGAACGTAGAAGTCTCAGCAAAATATCAATTGTGACAGCAAACTGGCAGAAAGATTGATTTTTTGAGGTCCTCTTCCCCGAGATGTTTCTTGTTAGGACTGACCGACTTGCTTCTCCAAAGTACAGGTTACATTTTGTATCATGATCAGCAGGTCCAGGCAGAGAGCAGGTAAAGAGAACGTGGTCACCATCAAAATGTTGAAGACTCATCTGTGGTTTATAACCTGCAAAAGTGTATTTTAAGTATTTTATTTATTTTGAACATGTTAAAAAACATTTTTTTAAATTAGCTTCACCTATTACATTGGGTGATACATGACACAGAATTTATACCAGCTGAAATGGACAGTAGATTAAAATACTAGACAAATAGAGGTTTCATTTCTTACAGTGTAATATCCTCCAATAAAGGTTTAGATTTATTTCAACAACTTACAGAAACTTTAGGCAAAAGAAAAGAAAATTGGAAAGGGGTCTGTCCACATTGTACGTTAAATCACGGCGCAAGAAAGAAGCTAAAATAAAGTTAGATGAAGATGACTGGTCAAACATATGTAGGACACAATCTACAATGTCAAGCTCAGATCTGTGAAGGGAATTCATCTGGATAATAGTTCAAGGCTCTTTATAACTCACAAAGTTAAAAAATTATACAGCAACTAACCTAAACATGGTCGGTGGTGGAGAATGTGTGACAACATGTCTGCTGGTCATTTTTATATTTTTTGGGAGTGTCTTCTTACTGGGTACATGTGGTTACATCAGATCAATAATCAGCTTAGAGTTGGATTTTAACTTCAGTGTTATGTATTTGGGAAATGTGCCAACTGGGCTAATAAAGCAGGATATTCATTAGAATATACTATAACCAGGTAGAAGAAAAAAAAAAAAGCAATAATCAGGAAATGGCTGAGTGAGAAGTCTCCAACAACCTCTGATTGGATAGAAATAGTTAAGGAACTTTATGTTATGGAACAACTGACTTTTTCTCTGAGACATGCAACAAAAAATGTGAAAAATACTGGAGAAATCTTGGGAGAAGTTTTAATTCCCCTCATTATTATATGACACACAGAATGGACTTTAGCTTCTGAATGAGTGGAAGATTTCTCCTTCCTAAAAATACCCTGTCTTTCCACAGATCAAAGTCATGGATCATAAGGACCTTTGTGATCTTAAAAGACAATCACGGATGCAAAGGACCCACTGTCCTTGATGCTGCTATGTAACCCTGCTGCTTTTCATTTTTGTTTTACACAATGTTAAGCATTTGCACTTTAACCTATGATGTCACTGCCTGTTGTCCTTGACTTTGTCTATTCTTTTCTCCGACTTGCTCTCTTTCTGTTAGTCTGTAAAAACAAATTTATACCAAAAATTATCCACCATGTCATTTTTGTTGTGCTGATACTGTATGAAGATATAATATCTGTAGATGGAATAAGCAGTCACTCACTGTGTATGGTGATGGAGGATGTGCCACTGTGTGGAGATGGATAGTTTAACTCTCCAATCTTTACAGTGTAAAAACACGTCACTTGAATCTTGGCAGGTGAACTCTGATGTGCCATCTCCAGCAGCTCAGTAGCTGTCAGTGTTTGTAGACATGAGAGGACTTTGGCTGTTCCTCCATTTACAGTGTAGAAATGACACTGAGACACAGAAACAGTTGATGGAGGCTGACAGTTCAGTGTGACTGAGTCTATGTCGTTGATCACCACTGAATTCACTGTCAGTTTAGGTGGAAGAGATGCTGAAAATATAAGCATATGTGTTGGATTAAATAACCATTTTTTTCTAATGATAAATTCATAATGGTAGAGGATGCCCACTGAAAATCTTCTAACATGTATTTTGAAGGCTTGTTGTCAAAAGGCACTTTTCTGTTTGTGCTGATACTGTAGCAAGACATAATAACATTAGTCCACAGCAGCAGGGTTCACTCACTTCTGATGATGATGGAGGAAACGTCACTGTCAGGAGATGAAGAACTGTAGAGATAAAAACATGTCACTTTAACCTCAGCAGGTGAACTCTGGTGTGTCATCTCCAGCAGCTCAGTCCCTGTCAGTGTCTTCAGACATGAGAAGACTTTGCCTGGTTTTCCTCTTCCAATGCGGAAATAACACTGAGACACAGAAACAGATGATGGAGTCTGACAGTTCAGTGTGACTGTTTCTGTCTCTGTGATCACCGCTGGATTCACTGTCAGTTTAGGTGGAAGAAGAGCTGAAAATTGAAACATATGATAAATTACATTAAGAAAATTCCTAGTGAGCGATTGTGATTTAACGTACAGTACAGAAAACAGAGGACAAGTGCTGTACAACCGAACTATGTACAGAACTTGTGAAATAAAGAGGCTGACCTTGTACTTTCATCTCAGCAAAGGAATCTGTTGGAAAAATGTGTTTAACGAGTGAAACAGATGTAACAGTGATGTAAATGTATTTCTCTCAACCTGAGGTAAAAGTGTAATGACACACACTGATACCAACACACAACAGGCTGACATTATTATGAATCTAGCTGCACAAATAAAATGTAGCTGTATTTACAATGGTAAAAATAACAAGAGGTTTAACTTACACATGAGGACGACTAACAGCAGGTGTCCAGCCATGATGAAGCTGAGGAACGTGAATGAACCCTCTGCAGACTGTGTGTCTGACTACAGGGACTTTGACATACAGTATTTTCATTTTGCAGAACTTGCTTGCAGGAAAACCACAGCGAGCATCAGGCATGAATCACACTGACAGATAGGTCACAGAAACACACAGGTAGACTCGACATAATAAACCCCAGTATGTGTGGTACTGTATATTTAGATTGCCTCCACCACAGTGGGGGCTTACTGTTTCAGAAAAAATAGTTTTTTGTCACATCTTTTCTAATTATCTTTGCTTGTTTTACTTGTTGTTGTACTTGTTAAGATAGAATACTTCAAAACAGTAAGTATTTAGTGCAGGTTTTTACTGTAGGAGATAGTTCTGAAACACCTGTGCACACTTGTGGTGTAATCGAAACATGAATACATTATTCAAATATACTGTACTTTAAGAGATACCAACAACATCTGAATATGTGCAGTAACATCAGGCACTCTGTGCTCAGCTTGACAGAGATGGTAACATGAGCTTTGCGTTCACAAGGTGCAGGTTAAGTGAACCGCACTGCAGACTTGAAGTTTGGTTTGCTTGAGAGGGGTCTGAGTTCTCTTGGAGTGTTTACATATGCACAAAAAATGCTGAGTCACAGCTCTGACTCCACTTAAAGAGCTGAAAAGGACCAAGTGTGAAAACCCCCTAAAAGGACTGAGTTCAGTCTGTTGAAAAGGACTATATGTGAAAACACCCTAAGGGGGTTTGAGTTTGGTTCGGAACTGTCTCAAAGGTGCATGCAAATGAGCCAAGATGTCAGGGATCAGTTCAGGGAAAGGACCCAGATGCAGAGCAGTACGCAACAAAAGGCGAGCTTTAACAAAGCTAATGACAACATCCCAAAAGCAGGCAGGTAACTGAAAGTCCAGAAGAAAGAAGAACCAAAACTAAACTGAAAACCAGCCAGGACAACACAATGAACTTAGGGTAGGAACACAAGAAACCAGGCAGGACACAGAGCAGGAAACAACTCCATGAACACAAGGATGAACACAGATGCACTGACCAGAAACAAAGGGAAACACACAGGTTTATATACACAGAAAAGTAATCACTAGAGCGAGACACAGCTGGAGCAGAAGGGCATGAGCAAAGCAAAATGAGGACTGGCCTACAACAAGGGTGCAGAGGGGAACACTAGGGTGGAGCAAACAAGACAAATACAGAACAGGTGTGAAGGAGATCTACCCAGAGAGCTATGCTGTTGTTACTTTGCAATATATGTGGTTTAACTTTCTGACAACTGTCAATCAGCTGTCATCTGTTTGTGGCTTACTCGATGTGACACATCGACACACAGAGGATTGTGGGTCAGAATAGCCAGAAAGATATGCTGGCTTGTATACTGCAAAATCAGTCCACATGTAGTAGAACATCCTGGTATTTTTGGCATGCTGCATTTGACACACTATGAATTGTCACATACTAAATCTTTTTTTGGCATACCATATTGTATGGTAGTGTAGGAATTGGAACAGTCTGGGAAAAGGGAAGGACTAACAAGAATGGTGGAAGACAGGTGTGATAGCAAACAGGCAGGAAAACATACAAAGACAGGAAGTTAAAACCAGATATCACACATGAGGAGAGAAACTACAAAATAAAACAGGAGACAGCTTAAACATAAATGAATAACATAAAACAAGGCGTGTTCTGGGCAACAACAATAAAACAATGTCCAGTTCCTCAGGTTTCTTTGAGTGCACTGACCCATTTATTTACACATGCTCACCTTCACGCAGGTAAAACATTATGTCCATAATTCATCTTTGGTAAGTTTCCACTTGACAGTTTCAGAGTCCATCACAGGTACGTTTCCATTCATCAAATTTCAGTTTCAACATGCTACAAACTCTTCATGCTGCCACACTTTACACGGTCAAAAAACGAATTGCTTCCCCCATCACATACCTGCTGCTCATCACCTGCACCTTAACTATATTACCTGCGTTTTCCTGTGCTAGTGCGCCACCCTGTGTACAAACAACAAAACTGCATCTATGTACATGTCTCCATTAGTTAAACCTGAATCAATACAAATAATGTTATTGTGGCTCCAACAGGTGGGTTCAGTTGCATGTTTTATTTATTTAGATCACATTATTTTGATAGATAGATAGATAGATAGATAGATTGCTATCTTACAGCTTGTGTGTTTAGCGCAGTAACATGTGAAGTGAAATGACCCCAGAGAATAAGCAAAGAAAAGCCACAGAAAAATAAATCACGTCATAACAAAAAGTTGTCTTATTCTTGAATGACATAGTTCAATGTGTAAATATCAGTTACTTAAAAAGTAAAACATACAAAGAAATCAGAATAATTTGAAGAATTCAATCATAAGCAGCTGAGACTTTGATGTAAAATCCTACAGTACAAACAATATTAAAATACGGTGACATGCTCAGCCCTCTGCTGGAAGCTAGTGAAACTGCAGGAATAACACCTGCCAACATGACTGGGACCACTCTGACCAGTTGTTTTTGTGCTTCATGGATTTTGTGTTTCAAAGTTTGTAAAAGGGCCTAATGTCACAAACTAACACCAATATTAATGTCCCAGTAAGAGACTGTCCTTAGCCTCATTAATGCAAACAAGATAGACTAGGCCTAAGTGTAAAAGCAGCCTAATGTCTGACAATGTATTTAACTGATCAACTAATTTCTCCTGTGTCTTCTAGTCTGTCTTGTTGTTGTTGCTGTTTTTTTTTTTGTTTGTTTGTTTTAATGTCATTAAAATGAAACAAAAACATAAGGGGGCCTAGGACACTGCCTTGAGGCACTCTGCAAGTGAAAATGCTCAGAGAGGTAACCTCAAACACTCAGTACCTCCCTAACCAATAAAAATGTTTTATTCACACCAGTTGCTTTTAGCCTAACTAGAAAGATTCCACTGTGGTATGTGTGAAAGACTTTTCACAAGTCAACACCAGACTACACATATAACCATCAGCTTCCCTACCTATTAGATCATAAGATACTCTATAAAAGACAAGTTTAAAATTTTCACATGGTTTAAAAACAGATACAGCAAAGCTTTATGTGTCAGTGTGCCTGCAGAGTGCTGTACACCATGTCCTTCAGGGCTGATGGATGTGGCTCCTCAGATACGGTGGCGTACACATGGTATACGTCCAACTAGAGAAGAATTAAACCAACTGTAAGAGCTCTTCACATCTGTAACATCTATGTAGCAAACATATTCAATACTGTGCTTCATGTCTCACTTACATCCTCATTTTGAGACTCCTGTCCGTTACGTTTCTGAGAACCTGAAAGTCAGAGAGAATAACAGTAAGAAGATTGTTTTCAGTCAAGGTTGGCATTTTATTACACCGTCTGTGAACTGCCAAAAGTGTAGTCCACCTAATCTATGTTTAGAATTTGACAGACATCCCCTTTTTTGACCCGCTACACAAGTGCCAGTGTTATTACACTAAATCCGTTAAGGTTAGGGTTCTTCTTCTTTTTTTCTTCTTTTTTTTAAGTTATAAAAGCATATAAATCTAACTACAGTATATTAGTCATACTATAGTATACACCTTCTGGTATGGTTTTAAAAAAATGTAAGAACATTATTCGTTGTATATATTATATCATATGCACAGCATAAAACCTGTTATCTTCAGTGCCGGACCTATATTATTATTATTACTGTTATTGTTATTATATTTTATATTTTATATTTAGTAGTATAAGTATAAGTGCTCATGAGACATCAACACAAACAATTTATCTAAAAAACAATAATAATAACAAACAAGCAATTAAACATATGTGCATATTTTCAAATTTTGTCTACTTCATTTCCCTCATGTTATATATTTTGAATGTCAAAAATTTTGGCCTCTGGGTGGCGCCCCAGGCAGCTACCTATGTTAACCGTAGAAAGATCTGACACTGATTATCTATCCTGTACAAGCACTTTATACTACATTCATGTAGATATAAAGTGAAAGCAGCTCACCAGCAGGACAGTCAGCAACAGGCACTGAGGTGATCACACTGTATGCTTCATCATTACCTGCTGGTAACTAAAGATGACAGAGAAGAGGGGAGAGGAAGTGGGAGGAATTCATGAATAACTTCATGGATAACAGATTAATTTACCTTGAGGAGGCTTGCTATTCAAATGTTTGATCATTTTAGGTGGTGGGGTTGTTCTGACAGAGAAAGACGTTTTAATTACCGATCCTCCATGGTCAAGATTTTTCATGCACATTAAGTCATCTGCAACAGAAGGTAAAACACACCATAACACATTAGAAGACGATATAAATGCTGTGTATTGTAAATATGAATAATACAGTGTTGTTGCCTGGTGCACATTACCGGAGACATTGGCTCGTGTCCTATAGAGAAATGAAGGGGAAAGTTTTAATACATAGTCTGTCCTCATTAAACAAGAAACAGGATACATTGTAGGATGATAAGCATAATATCCAGAGGGATATAGTTTATGTGGCAACTCCTCTAAAGCCAAGGATTTATTGGGAAGATCTGGGTAGGTAAATGAGCTCTCTCCATTGATTTAAAGCCTCATGTCCTGCTGCAATGGTTCTGCTCAGTGGCTGATCTGGGCAGCTACTTGTAGTGAAAAAGATTAAAGTCTGTATATGTGATAAAATTTACCTCGCTCAGCTGTTGCTGAAAAGGTGAAAAAAAATCTTACCTCTTTCTAGAACATCTTCCTGAAAAATACAAAATAAAAATGATTTTTAAAAGAGAGCAGAGCGTTGGTTGAGGCAGAGCACTGTGCTGATTGGACATCAGCTGTTTCTGATATGATTCACATTTATAGGCTCGTTCACAGCTGTGTGAGTTGTAACATCCAGTCATATTCTTGTATGTATTATAAGGCTCTAAAAATGTTACCGAAAGATCTGTGCATTTCCAGCAAATATTGAAATAATAAAGGGTTTCAATATGATATATGCAGTGTCACACAGTGTAAACCATCACATGTTCCTGGTTGCACCGATGCGTACAACCTTACAGTTGTCCCTCAAAATAAAAAAGATGCTGTGTTCAGTGATTATGATAGTGATGGGTCAGATACAGACTATGACGAGGAGACGGGTAGGTTGCCAGCCAGGCTTTTGATTTAATTCGCTGACCAATGCAAACAGATCATGACAGGAATTTATCAGTGATTATGACCTCCCCCTCCAAGCCAGTTCTCATTCTGAAGCCGTCTTATACCACCACTTTGTCAATGATTTCAGTGTCAGATACCTGACGCCAAAAGTCACCTTTCGCAGCATTATGTAACGTGACCAGACGTAACCTTTGACATTGTTATGATACGCCGCTCATTGGCCGGATGGCACCTGCTGGGATGGTATGATACGGTGCTGGACAGGGTCAGGTTGAAATGCTGCTGGTAACGAAGTAATATAAGGAGCAGAAAAGTCCATACAGGGTGGGAGGGGGTGGTGGATGGGTCCAACAAACCCTAGACTTTCACCCAGGAGACAATTGTTCGCTTCCCGAATACCAAACCAAGATGGTTTTTGTATTGTGTATTGGTAACGTCAACAGCAGTCGTGGAAGGATACCTAGCACGTCACATGGGAATGTAAAAGGCCACCGACAAAGCGGTGGTATGTATAAGGGTTTTTGATATGTAAAGTAGTCACTCTAGAATATGATAGAGCATTCTTGTGGCAATGCTGGGAACCGCCAGTGACAGAATTTTAAATGTTTTAACAACAAGCATTTTGGGGCAGCAGTAGCTCAGTCCATAGGGACTTGGGTTGGGAACTGGAGGGTTGCCAATTCGAGTCCCTGTCTGGACCAAAATATAGAGCGTGGACTGGTGGCTGGAGAGGTGCCAGTTCACCTCCTGGGCACTGCCGAGGTGCCCTTGAGCAAGGCACCAAACCCCCCAACCACTTGGTGCACCTCACCAAGGGCAGCCCCCTCACTCTGACATCTCTCCACTTAGTGCATGTATAGGTCCTGTTTGTGCATGTGTGTGTCTTTCGGACCTGTGTAATTGACAAGCAAGAGTGAAAACATTGAATTCCTCCTCAGGGGGATTAATGAAGTAAATAAATTTAACTTAAACTTAACTTAATTTGGTCAATAAGACACAACTAATGATTGATTATTTCAAAGGTGACAGACGATTTTATGTCTGGGAAAAATTTGGGATTGAATGGGTTAAGAGTGCATTAGCTCTCTCAAGGGGGGGGGAATACACTCAATCTTTACTTGACACATAAATCAAGCTCTCACCAGTTCTTCTTTTGGCACAGAGAAGTACCAGTCCCAGAAAGACAACACCTCCGAAACAAGCCGCAGCTACTACCAACTTCCATGTCCATGTTTCTGCTGTGGAGGAGGCCACAAGCAAATTTCAGTTTCACTTTGACTGGAAAGCAAAAAGACTGTGTGAACCAACTGAAGGTCTTTATGCCACACCAAATATAAAAGAATAAAGGTCAATGTAATGCTTTGTTACTGATACAAATTTAACATGTAAATAAAGTTGTGAACATGATGAATGATCGAATTCAGGATCATAACCACAAAACAGGTTGCTTCACTGTGACACTGTGAAGCAATACACACTGCTCAAACCAGCAGAAGCACATAATATGTGTCCACTGTAAATGAGATGGTAACATTTTTCAACATTAAAAGTTATAAAATTAAGATTTTTAACATTGAATCGTAAGTGCTTGTTCAAATTTTTGGCAAAAACATGTTTGCATAGCTCAGCTTAACTTGCGGCAGAATATGTCAAATTGCCTGCTGAAGAAAAAAACTTTACTAAATGAGTTGCATCTCATTTCTAGTATAAATTATTGCAGTATGCGTAAGTTATTACATGCTTTTTCTTCTCACCTGATGTTGAGTTTGGTGGGGTTACAGGGAATGAGTTAGCATTAGTGCCAGGCTTTGGAGGTGTCTGACCTAATGTAATAAATTAAAAACAGTCAGAGAAATGCATTTGATTATTTATGATGCACTTAAAAGAATCTCAACTTTAATATTTTCCTGATACCAGATTTATAGGAGTTTTGACAGTGGAAATATATTTTTAAAAGAATATTAAAATGGCATATATCAGAATTTTCTAAACGTTTCCAAATAAATCCTAGCTGCATCTCTCGCTTCTTCATTTTGTGTCATTTTTCTGCTATCACTAAGGCATAAAATGCCCCAAAGTCAATGAGCACGGTTACATGCGCACAATAATCAGATAACTGGGAATAATCAGGTAATGGTAATAATCCGATTTGACGCGTTTATATGCACTTCAATAATCTGATAATCAGAAAAACCTGGTTTACATGATTCAGTCCTTCAGCTGGATTTCTCCCCATGTACATGACATAAAACTCAAACTTCCTGTTACAGTAGGTACTCATATCCTTGAAATACCTCGAAAAGTACACAAGTCATATATTTGCAGAATAAAGGACTCATCATGCTGACAGCTTATATTCTTACAGTACTGTTTGTTTTTATCATTAACAAATACATGTGACAGCATTCTAATGTGTAGTTTATCGATGTGGAGCCAATTTTACATACTTTGGGTAGATTCATAGTAAAAGTACTGCAAAGTGCAATATACAAGTGTACTGTATATAAACTTGTCACACAAAGTGCATAACATATAAGTAAGATAAAATAAAAGTGACAATTTAAACACTGAGAATATAAAAATATTTTATGTAAAATCTTTATCTGAAAGGAAACAAAAACTGTCAGGTTAACATAGTGGAGTAGAAAGTACAA
This sequence comes from Epinephelus lanceolatus, assembly GCF_041903045.1. Lineage (NCBI taxonomy): Eukaryota > Metazoa > Chordata > Actinopteri > Perciformes > Serranidae > Epinephelus > Epinephelus lanceolatus. Next base: position 26,974,983 of record NC_135734.1, on the reverse strand, counting down.
TATTTCCCTCTAAACTGTAGTGGAGTGGGAGTATAAAATAGCAAAACCCGAAAGAAACCAGATTAAAGGGTATACATGCACCGAATAATCTGACTATTGGGGAGCTAGGTGTGTTTATCTGATTTCTCATAATCAGATAATGGCTTTTATCTAATAAAGCATATTGGATTATGCTGTTTACATGACCACTTGAATAATCAGGTAACTCCAGAAATCAGATAATGATCGGTTTATTAGTGTGCATGTAAACGCGCTCAATGTTAATCACTGAGAAACTGAGTATCTGTGTCACCTGAGGTTGGTCTCACTGGTGTCAGGGAAGTAGAGATAAAGCTACCAGTGTAGCTTGGTCCAGCAGCAGTCACTCCTGGTGAATGAAGAAAAATACAATTTAAAATTGGTCATAATACTCACATGTAGCATGATACACATATGATTTGTGATTTATTAAAGTCACACTTGATATATCTGCAATTTCGTTACCTGGGGTTTTTTTGGTAGGAAGTACAGGAGTGGAGGAGTGAAGCTTGCTATCAGTCAGTCCTGGTGAATAACAACTTTTAAACTTTCAAAACAACGTGATTATGTGATTGTGTTCTAGACTTGATGTTTAACATGTCCAACCTGTGGTCACAGTAGATGTTGGCATAGACAGCATCACATCTGACTGTTTTTCCACAATATCTAAAATGAAAGAAAATGGATTTGGACCCGTCAGCTTTATGTGTTAACAACCGTGTGGGACAGGGTATTTGTGCAATCACTTAGGCAGGCAGCAACAGAGGAAACACACTTTGTGATTAATGAATGCCACACATGATTCATCTATGATGTTGTTACCTTCTGCTGGTTTCACAGGAGTTGTGGAAGCACCAGGCCTGTCAATCAAATCTGATGAATAAATACACAACATTTAATTTTTTTTTTTACAGGTGTGATATGTGATGATGTTCTGCATCATCTAGGTGTATAACATGGCCTACCTTTGGTCGCAGTGAATGGAGCTCTTGTTGAGGCCATGCTTGATTCCCTTTTCACACTATCTACAGTAAAAGAATTGCGCATGTCACTTTTACATGTGTACAAAGAAAATTTAAATTGTGCTATTTCTATTTCTAATAAATACACAACATTTAAATCTTTTACAGAAGTGACATGCACAGAAGCACGTTGCATTCACTTATTTTTTAAAAAAAGTTACCGTATCTCTTGGTGCAACCAAACAACAACAACCAAAGTACCTGGCAGCTTTATCCCTGTCTAGATCAGGATCTCATTATAATGACATCAGGATTTCTTACAAGATAAGATACAGTGTTGTTTTTTTTTTTTAATTCAGTGAATGCAATGTGCTTCCATAGATATGTGATGGATTATTTAGGTGTATAACATGGCCTACCTGTGGTCGTAGTAAAAGGTTTTCTTGTGGGGACCGTGCTGGATTCCTTTTTCAAAATATCTACAGTAAAAGAAAAGGAAAATTGTGCATGTCAATTTTATGTGTGTTTAAAAAATTATATATTGTGCTATTTCTTATTTGTGCTATAAATGAAGCACAAAACCTTTTTAAAGAACGTCTCGGGCTGATGTCAGTGAGTTGGTCAGTCCACCAGACTGAAACATTTGGTGGACTGTCATGAAATCTTGTGTAGACACTGATGGCTCCCAGAGGATGCATCCAAATGACTTTCTGATCCCCTGACTTTTCTTCTACATTTTTGGGAAACTTGGTACCAATATGCATGATGCACAGAGGATGAATAGCCCTACTTCATGGATTCAACATCTTTGTATATTAATATTCAAACTACATGGACTGCTCCTTTAATCTCTAGCCACAGGGGCCTCCTGACATCAGGTCCTCTGGACAGAACTACTGAAGCACCTGTTCTACAACTGCTTAGATACTGCTACTGCAGTATAACAACAATATAAACAAATAACTGCATAAAACTTGCATTTTTACATGTGAACTACTAAACGTTAGCATGTTAGCACTGCCAATATAAGCATGCATGTTGATTTAAGCAATGAGCTCAAAGCACCACTGTGCCTACATGCAAAGATGCTACAAGCTTTAAAGTCTTACTTGAAATCCACATCAAAAGCAAGATGTGGGCGTCTCATAAATGCTATTGAAGCACTCTGTATCTGCTCAATCCACACTGACCCCAACCTCCTTTAAGTCATCACTAACCTCAAAACCAGCTGTCCTATCAGCAGCTGTCTTAATTATTTCAAAATTGAATCGTTCTTCTAAAATAGACCAACAGTCTGAAACACATTAATCTGAACTGAAATTTCAATCAAGAGACCAACTACAAGTCAAATTCCTTGTATTTGACCAGTTAAGTCTGATTCTAATGTCACAGTTCAAATATATCAAATTAAATGCAACTGAAGACTGACTCAAAGTGGGGACATACTCTGTGATGTTCATCTGAATTTACACATTCAGTGGAAATTCACTTGATTGCATTAATTAATTTCAAGTGTGATGCGTTGTGTCACATATATTAAAGTGACTTTAGCATTTGTGTTCACATTTTTGCTGACTTACCAGTCAGGCTGTATCTGTCACTACGAGGAGACAAAGAGTTGAGTTCACTTCCCAAAGTGTAATCACAGCTGGCATCACTTTGTTGAACTAAACGTAGACGTCTCAGCAAATCATCAATTGTGACAGTAAACTGGCAGAACCTCTCATTGGTCGAGGTCCTTGTCTTCCACACCCTGCCTGTTACTATTGGGCGAGTTGCTTCTCCAAAGTACAGGTTACATTTTGTATCATGATCAGCAGGTCCAGGCAGTGTGCAGGAAAAGATGACGTAGTCACCGTCAAAATGTTGAAGACTCATCTGTGGTTTATAACCTGCAAAAGTGTATTTTAAGTATTTTATTTATTTTGAACACGTTAAAAAACATTTTTTTAAATTAGCTTCACCTATTACATTGGGTGATACATGACACAGAATTTACACCAGCTGAAATGGACAGTAGATTAAAATGCTAGACAAATAGAGGTTTCACTTTATACCTCCAATAAAGGTTTAGATTTATTTCAACAACTCACAAAAACTTAAGCCAATTTTTTTATATCAAGTGAGACATTACTTTGATAAAAACATATTACAACTACTTAAGAGAAATGAATGAGTCTGATTCAGATATTCAACATATGTAGGACACAATCTACAATATTAAGTTCAGATCTGTGGAGGGAATTCATCTGGATAATACTTTAAGGTTCTTTATAACTCACAAAATTAAAAAATCACAAAGCAACACACCTAAACATGGTCGGTGGTGGAGAATGTGTGACAACATGTCTGCTGGTCATTTTTATATTTTTTGGGAGTGTCTTCTTACTGGGTACATGTGGTTGCATCAGATCAATAATCAGCTTAGAGTTGGATTTTAACTTCAGTGTTATGTATTTGGGAAATGTGCCAACTGGGCTAATAAAGCAGGATATTCATTAGAATATACTATAACCAGGTAGAAGAAAAAAAAAAAGCAATAATCAGGAAATGGCTGAGTGAGAAGTCTCCAACAACCTCTGATTAGATAGAAATAGTTAAGGAAATGTATGTTTTGGAACAACTGACTTTTTCTCTGAGACATGCAACAAAAAATGTGAAAAATACTGGAGAAATCTTAATTGAATTTTAAGTGATGGTGGGGGAAGTTTTAATTCCCCTCAGTACTATATGACACACAGTATGGACTTTAGCTTCTGAATGAGTGGAAGATTTCTCCTTCCTTAATAATACCCTGTCTTTCCACAGAGTCAAAGTCATGGATCATAGGGTCCTTCATGATCTTAAAAGACAATCATGGGCGCAAAGGACCCACTGTCCTTGATACTGCAATGCAAAGTTGAGAGTTGAGGTCACTTCCTGAACTGTAATCATAGCTGGCATCGCTTTGTTGAACTAAACGTAGACGTCTCAGCAAATCACCAATTGTGACAGTAAACTGACAGAACCTCTGATTGGTTGAGGAGGGCTTTTTATGCAAGACAGTTGCTGTCACAACTGGATGACTTGCTTCTCCAAAGTACAGGTTACATCTTGTATTATTATTAGCAGATCCAGGCAGAGAGCAGGTAAAGAGAATGAATTCACCATCAAAATGTGCACTCATCTGTGGGTTCTGCCCTAAAATAAAGAAAGAAATAAAGAAATATAAATATATATGTATAAAAAAGTCACACCTGAGTCGTCATGTTTTACAGTTAACATTCAACTTATTGATTCATAATCGATCATTCTGTGTCATCTTATGTTAATGTGAATTTGACACCAAGTCACAGTTATCTTGCACTAACACTATAGCATGATATATAAAAGAATTAGAAAAGCAGTCGCTCACTGTGTATGGTGATGGAGGATGTGTCACTGTGTGGAGAAGGTGAATCGACCTGTCCTTGCTTTACAGTGTAGAAACATTTCACTTTAACCTCAGCAGGTGAACTCTGATGTGCCTTTATCAGCAGCTCACTTCCTGTCAGAGTCTTCATACAAGAGAGGATTTTGGGAGATTCTCGCCCAACAATGTAGATATAACACTGAGACACAGAAACAGATGATGGAGCCCGACAGTTGAGTGTGACTGAGTCTGTCTCTGTGATCACCGGTGAATTCACTATTAGTGTAGGTGGAAGACGAGCTGAAAGTTTGGAGGTAAACATACATCAAATACAGAGTTGTAGAGGAAGTAAAGAAAAATATACTGCACAATCAAACCATGTGGATGACTAGTCAGATTAATACACTGATAACAACACAGCTGGACATGACAGATAATGGATCAGAGACTGACCTTCAACCTGAATCTCACGACAGGAGTCTGTTGGAAATGTGTTAACAAGATACACAGACATAATAGTAATTCATTAATGCCTTTATTAAAACGTAGAAGACTAAGATCAGGATATACTTTATTTGTCCTGATGAAGAAATTAGCTGCAAACTCTGCACTGCAGTTTCACAGTAAGATCACAAACTGCACAGAGCAACAAGAACACAAATAACATAAAATCATAAGTTATAAAAAACACGTGGTAACATGCAGATACATGACGGCCGACATCACGTATAAATGTCATATTGTGTGTGAAGCAGCATTAATTTGTGATAGATTACAGTAACAATGGCGTAATCTGTAGAAGGTTTAACTTACACATGAGGATGACAAACAGCAGGCGTCCAGCCATGATGAAGCTGAGGACTGAGACTGTCCAGGTAGACACACTCGATAGACAATAGACACTCTCATGTCTGACTACGTGGACTTTAACATACTTAGGTGTCATTTTACAGAAGTTGCTCACAGAAAAACCACAGCGAGCATCAAGTGTCAATCACACAAAAAGCCACAGAAACACATGCACCTCACATCTACTTGCTTTAATATACTTCATAAAAAACACTTAAACTTTGTGTTATTTTTACATCAAATCTGCGGCAGCAATGGCTGTGTGGTTCAGAAAAGTGTCATTGGTCATCATTTGTTCACAAACTGCTCACACCTGTTCATACACACTTTAAACGCTCTAAGCAAACATGCAGTTATTTGATTCTGTCCTGACCATTAAACACTGAAATTTGCATTCCCCTCCGTATCTCCAGAATCATGCATTTATTGATATTTTACACTGAATAAGCAGGGAGGGACAGTTTCAACTGTAAGCTTGTGAAAGGAAATTGTTCCTCTAACCACAAAAAACTCTCACAACATTCAACGTTTCACTCTAAGAGGTTAAAGGAACATACCAAAGAGCATAAGGCTAAAAAAATCAACAAAATTGAAGCTAAAATATGTACTGTATATCAGTTTTGGAGAAGGCTAACATGACAGAGCTCCCAGTTTCTATATCATAACTGTTTTTGGGTTTTTTGCCTGAGTGTGAACATTCTTTAGTATTTCTTATATATAAAAGCTGCATGTTTACAGGTAGGTGACCTGAGCTTACTCACCACTTTCAACAAATTGTTACATCTTGTTTTAGCTGAAACATATTTCAAACTCTTGAAAGAAAGACAAGACTGAACCCCAGGGAAGCAAAATTATATCAGACCCATCTCAAATGTGTCTGAGAAACACAATTCTGTAGTTTCAGAATGATGTACGAGTGCTGCACACGTTGTCTCTCTGGTCTGGCGCTGCTGGTTCCTCTGATGTGCTGTGGTTAGCATGTGTTACTCTGGTGGAAAAAGAGAAAACAGACTTTTCTGCATTAAAGTTGTGAAGGCACACCACTTGCACACATTTAATTTCTGCCCTGCCACATTTCAAACACATCAGGAAGTGTAATGCTACATTATAACTTATAAATCTTATTGTGCAGCCATAGAAGTCATAACTATAAAAAATGTATAATAATAATATTTAATTATTAAAGCTCTTTTCCATCATGGGTATGAAACATGCTGTAGAAAACTGGTAGGAAGAGAAAAGCAGCTCACCAGTTTTGCTGAATTCATAAGAGATGATACTGTAAGTTTCATCGTAACCACTTGGCAGGTACTTTATCAGAGGGACAGAGGAAAGGAAAAATGAGCGTGGCCTTATGCAGGACAGTGTGATCACTGAATGAATGGATACAGGAGTTTTTAAATCACCTCTGCACGGTTGAGACTTTTCATATATCCACATGCAACTAAAACAGAAAAAACACAATTCAGTAAAGAAAAATATAAAATGTAAAGTAAATAAATATACACATATGAATAACAGGGTTATATTCTTGTGTTACATACACTTTGATTTGCTGCTGTCGTTGGCTCCAGGGCTGAAAGGCAAACATGTTAAAAGCATGTCGTCATTACAGAGGAAAGAAGAATACATATGAACAAGGAGTGTATTATTTCAGAACAACGCTGTATATGTATATTGCCCTTAAAGCATTTTAGATTTTCAAAGGTTCTCTTGCCTGTGTTCTGTATGTTTACAGCCATCAGTTATGAGTCTTTTACATTAAATCAATTAAATAATCATATGCAATAAATGGTGTCTGGCATAAGAGGCTCTGAAAGTGAAACAGCTCTTTCCTCTCTAACATCCAGCCAGCCCCCCTAATCTGCTACTGTTCGCCAGAGGAGGAAAATGGTTGATCTCAGCAGCTGCAGAATTAATGTCTGAAACAATATAAACTGGGCGATGATGGTGAAGATGCTGTTATTGTTCACTAAACTTACCAGGAAATGTTTGAGAAAAAAGATTTCTCACCTTAGGCAAAGACAGTTTCCTAGAAAATTAACAAAGAAAAAAATCAATCAGTGATCATTTATGTTGGGAAACTATAATAATCCTGTAAAAGTGGTTAAACTGGATGTAGAAGCCACTCTTTAAAGGTCCAGTGTGCAGGATATAGGGGCATCTATTGGCAGAAATTGGATATAATAATCATAACTATTGTCATGATTATTGTTTTAGGTCCACTTCTCTTCAGTCTGTACATGCTCCCGCTAGGAAAAATTATCCAAAGTCACAACATCTCCTTCCATTGCTACGCGGATGACACGCAGATCTACCTCCCCCTCAATTCCCAAAGCCAGACTGACATCACCCGAATACAAAACTGTTTTCAAGACATCAAAGACTAGTTGGCTCAGAACTTCCTTCAGCTGAATGAGGACAAGACAGAAGTCTTACTCTTTGGCCCCCCACATCATACTACTGCTAACGCCCAGCACCTCAACCACCTCTCCTCCTATATCACACCACATGCAAAAAACCTGGGTGTTTTATTTGACAGTAACTTAAGTTTTAACAGGCATGTAAATTCAGTTGTCAGGTCCAGTTTCTTTCAGCTCAGAACCATTTCAAAGATCAGGCACTTCCTATCACCCTCTGACCTAGAAAGAGTTATTCATGCATTCATATCATCCAGGCTATACTACTGCAACTCCCTCTACTCAGGTATTACTCAGACCACCATCTCCCGTCTCCAACTAGTCCAAAACGCTGCCGCCCGGTTATTAACAAGAACAAAGAAGCGAGACCACATCACTCCCATTCTTGCATCATTACACTGGCTCCCCGTTCATTTCAGGAAACACTTTAAAATTCTTCTGATTTTCTGTTACAACCTGCCAGAAGCCATTAGAAAGGCTGATGATTCTGTTGAGGCTTTTAAGAAGCACCTTAAGACCCATTTTTACTCTTTGGCTTTTAATAGTGTTTAATCTGTTTTTATTTTTTCATCTGATCACCCTGGGTTTTAATAACTTTTATTTCTATTCTTTGATAAATTGATGTTGGTCTGTATTTTACATGTCTTTATGCCTATGCGTATATGACATGTTGCCTGTGAAGCACTTTGGTGCAAATGCTCTTTGCTTTTAAGGTGCTATATAAATGAAATAAACTTAAACTTAAACTTAAACATAACTATAATTACAGTGGCTTATAATCACCTGAAAATAGGAAACGTGTTTTCATTATCTTAGAATGAGCTGTTTATATTTACCTACGCAGCAGGTCCTTTTCCATGGAGTCCACCATGTTGTTCTACAGTGGCCCAGAATGCACAAACCAAATAATTGAATGCCACTAGTGAAAAAAAAAAAAAAACACTTGCTGCACCTTTTTATTGTTGCCAGGCAACCACAGACACACCTCATTACCCTAACCCTCCAGTGTAATCAATCTACATTTATTTCTTTATTTATTTTAGTTATTTGGCATTCTGGGTATCCAGCAACTGCTAACAGCAGTTTCTCCGCCATTGTTTATCAACTGTAAACTTGTTGTCATGACCACCACGAAGACCCGCCTCTCAAATAATCCAATTGCACAATGGGAAAAAAGATGATGAAAAAAAAGAGATGACATGTGAAGTTTTTCCACTCTGAGTTGAAGTTTTTTCAGCTCAAGGATTTCAGAGCGCTCCGGCAAAAATGCCAGGCGCATCGCAACACAAAAACAGTGAGCAAAAATCTTAACTCTCATTGTAAACAATTACAAAAAGCGGCCTCTGGCTGCTAAAACGCTTTCTGTGTGATCAGGGCCACTCACTTGCGTCTGCCATGGTAGTTCTCCGTTCTCCCACATGCTTGGCACATGAGAGAAATTTCAGTTCTGCAGCCTCACCATGAGATGCAACTAAATCCTTCATACCGGACCTTTGATGCTTTACTTGAAGATAATACTATGGTGTTGGCTCTGTTTAATTAAGTGCAGTTGGGAGTTGGAATAAGAATAAAGCATGCGTGTGGTCCATCCATCCATTGTATATTTGCATTTTTTTTCTTTTTACAGTCTGAATGACTTTACCAACATTTTTATTGCCTGTAAATGTGATTACTGGACATTTGTTGGACACTCTAAAACAACACTCTTAAGGTGAATAAATTCTTACCTGTGCATTTAGTGAGTGAAAGAACTGTATATCCCAGCAAGATGATGCCCACAGATAATCCACAACCAGTCATAACTACGACCAACTTCCCTACCTGCACATCTGAACAGAGACCATCAACTAGTGTCAGTTTGATGGAGGTGGGACAAGAATAAAATCAGCCTCCTTAAAATCAAATGGACTCATTTATGTTACATTATATTATATTATATTATATTATGTTACATTATATTATATTATATTATATTACATGATAAACTCTGGAGAGCAATTTTCAGTAAATTTCATGGTAATTTCCATGTTTTCATGTATCTTCTGTGTAAGGGACACATTTTGCTCAAGTGTTACAAAAGAGGAAAGACTCAAAACTAAAAATGAAGAAAAACATGCATCACTGAAATTCTGGGATACTTACAGTCATCACCTGGTGTTGTAGGAGGGACAGGAGAGAAATCATCCAGACCCAATAAGTAAGGAAAAAAACATGTCTGTATTTATTTATTACAATATTATTATAATATTGATATTTCAGTAGTTCTTATATCTTTAAGACAATTTAGTTAATACATAATATAATGGAGTGAAGCACAGTTGTACAATGTTTGCAATTAGATGCTGTCAGCTCAAATAAATAAATAAATATAATCTAAAACTTGTCAAATTAATAGCAGACTAAAACATAACGTTTCTCATAAGGTGATAACAGTGAGGCTGGCCATGAAAAATAACATATTAGGGACTTACCTTGTGCTTTCACCTCATGAAAGGAATCTGTGGGAAAAACAGTGTCTTAACAAGAAATATATGCTCCAATAAATGATCAATAACTCCAGTGAAATGCAGAGTGATTAAAGCCTCTCACAACATTCAACAATATACAGTCTAATAATAACACAGTCCTGTCACCAGAAGAAAATGTTGGCATTTTACTTTGCAAAACACGGATATGTAATATTTGTACATTTTATATCATATCAACATTTCTACAATGACGTAGTTCAGACTACATGTATGTGAGCTGACTTTGTCAATGGGAGGTGAAGGGGGTGGTGGATGGCGAGACTATAGTGCTGTTAAAATATAAAGAAATGTAAAATGCCATCAGGGCAGGTACACATGTGACATATCCATGGTTTGCTGAAACGTATGATCCCAACACTTATTCTGGCAACTGGGTTGAATAACAACACATACAGGCTAACATTAATTTGATGCTTGCAAATAATAATGTACCCATATCAGTACACAACAAGCTATAAGACGAGAGATTTAACTCACACATGAGGATGACCAACAGCAGGTATCCAGCCATGATGATGATGCACAATGCTAAGGCTATCCAAAGACTAAACCTGTCTGACTCTGACTGACACTCTGAAGTTTCATTATGCAGAACCTGCTCTCAGAAAAAAAAACACAGCAAGCATCAGAATTTAAAAATACTATTAGACGAGCCGCAGAAACACAAACTGATCTGCCCCCAGTACATGTTGTATATTTAGATCTATGAGTGTGGTCTACCTGGTGAAGAAAGATAACAGAGAGGAGTTATATTATGATTTCTCTGTATTTTATTAGCAGTGGGAAAGATGTGTGAACAGTAATCACAGGCAGATCAACTTTGTCAAAGTGGTTATTGAAAGGACAGAAGCCAGTGATATCTTTGCCTCTTTGTTGTGAAAGGGGGAAAACTGTAGGCAAACAGTGTGACATGTCTATGACTGACAGTCAGGGAGGGATTTCAAGACAATATTAACATTTATAATTGAGGACAAACCCTGTGCAAATTGTGTTCATGTTTTTATCCAAATGAACCATCAAAATAAATACAACTCAAAGTCCCACATGTACTGTTAGTAGTGTTATGTTCTTAAACATTTCATTGACAAAACCACTGAATGCAAGCTCCGATATTACTTCTTTCTACACTGTGTTAAATGTATTTATCATTTGTTTATCATTACCTGCAGACTGTGTTCATGAAAAGAAAGTACAAGGTCAGTCCTTATATGTCAGTATACAGGGCCTGCCATCGCTGAGTTGTTAGCCTGTTTTCTAAGTAACAGTTAGGCTGTTGCAAGACTGCATAAGTATGTGGATATTTTTATCTACATTCAGTTCACAAGACAGGCCACACAAGAACATCAAAGCCACTACAAAGGCTACTAAAAAAAAAAGATCAGATAGAGGTCACATCTGTGCTGCTTGTTATCTGATGAGAACAGAAAACCACGTCTGGCAGCTACTGAGAGATTTTATTTCTGCACCTCGTGCTGCTTACTTTTAATCCAACATTTATGTGTTTGGTTTCTAAAGTTTAAAGACATTCTTGGCCTTTAATATTGGAAGTAGCATTTTGCAATTTAAAATGACACATTAAGAGGCTTCCTAAATGAGGTGGACGACACATTTCGCCACGATCCCTGCTGGATTTAATCACTGATAGTTTGCACCTGATGCTAATGTGATGCACCTTGTCTTGTTTTACCGGAAGAAGCTGCATAAAGACGGAGACGTGCGTGCTGTGCGGATGTATCCTAAATAGCATACTTTTAGACTTCACGTGACGTAGTTTTTATATCTTAAATTTACAATAATGGGTCCTAAAAAGCAAGCAGTGGACGCTGCTGATGCGCCTGCGCCCTCCTCCAGTGATTCCCCGGTGGAAGAGAAAAAATCAGGTCTGCCCGCTTTTAACTTTACATGGAGAGCCATGTGACTGTTTAACCCATTACATTTTAACTTGCAGTGACCAAAACTGTTAATCTTATCAACCTTTTCCCAACATATGTGTAAATATAAACAGGATATGTTTGCTCTCTAGGTGCCGCAGCGGTGCGTAAACTTGCAGCTCACCCATCCACAGCCATTATGGTGAGAGAAGCACTTAAAGAACTGGACTCGCGCAAAGGGGTTTCATCCCAGGCGATACAGAACTATATAAAACAGAAATACCCCTCAGTGGATCTGGTGAGGCTGAAGCACTTTGTCCGAAGAGCCTTAAAAAAAGGAATCGAGACTGGCACGTTGGTGCGTCCTGCAAACTCCAATGTCACTACAGGCGCAACGGGAAAATTTAGGGTAAGATGTCGTGTCTATAGCTTCAGCAAAGCGGGTCAGATGACGTGTCTAATCGGGCCCTTTTTTATTTTATTGTCCTGCGATCAGCTTGCACCAAAGGTCAAGGAGACCAAGCCAAAATCCGAGAATGCTGATCCCAATGTGCAAAAATCGCCCAAAGCAGCTAAGGATGGAGCCAAGAAGGCCAAAAAAGCGGGTATGGATGGATCGGTGAACTCACTACAATCACTAATAATAAGCCATTAAGATGATTAATAACTTAACTTCTTAAAGGTGCCACCAAGAAGAAAGCTGCTGCCAAAGAAGAGGCCAAGTCAGAGGAGGTGAGTCAATGTTTGTGCTGAGAAACTGATGTGTCCATGTCACTGTATTATCTGGGAATATACAGGCCCATAGTGCGGCTGACGTTTTATTATTTGAAGATAAACAGGAGCTACTTGGTTTTACAAAGGTGTACAGCAGTGTAGTTCAGGCCAAGCAAAATTTGCAATTTATTTTGGGAAGATATGAGATTTGGTCGACAGTGTTCAGGCCAGAAACCTTAAAATTAAAATGGAAAATATCCAAGTTAATAAAAATTACAACTCTGGCTTTTTTTGCTTTGTTTTTTTTGTTTTTTTTTTTTTTTTTTAAATAGGACCCAAAGCCTCCCAAAAAGTCCAAGAAAGAAAAAGAGGCCGACACCTCAGAGGCTACCAACTCAAAGGTCGCTCCAGCAAAGAAGCCGAAAGCTAAAAAAGCTGCAGAGAAGGCGGATGGCAAGGGAGCCTCTGACTCAGCCAAACCTAAAGCAGCAAAGGCCACCAAGCAGGCAAAGGCAGGAAAGGCGTCTCCGAGCAAGGCTGCTAAAGCGGACAGCGACGCCCTTGCTGCTAAACCAGCTGGGAGACGAGGGAGGAAGGCTGCAGAGTAAATGTATAGTTAACTGGTGTTTTATACTATGTTGTTTTGAAATAAAAACTTATTTTTTGGAGCTCTTGTTTGTGATTTCATTTTCTGCATTTGGAGCATGATGCTGTATGTCTATTGTCGGGACACTACTGGAGCTTTAAGTAGAACTGGTGTTGACTAATAACCTACCACAGCAGCACAGACGGCTACAGGGAATTAAAGTAGCCTATCATTAAACTTAATTCACTATCAGTCATACTTGCGTGAAAAGGCAAATACAGGAACTTGGAAAAATACTTGAACCACAAAGTGACTTTGTATATAATAATTCACGTTGCCTTGAATTTGATGAAATCTTGTTTTTCTCTCATGCCTCCGTGATGAACAGAGAATCCAAAAAGTGGTAACATTCTTAACGGAAGTAAATGGGGACTGATGACAGCAATTGTATCAAAACATGAATTTACTTTACCAACCCACAACTTTCACAGTGTAATCCTCCAAGTCTTATTTATCCAGTCATATGCTCAGTGCTTCCTAAACACTTTGCTTATTGGTAGCATGCACTGGGCAAGCATGTCTGAGCTCTGCCTGAGCAGAGTTCAAATGCATGCACATGCTCAAGCACGGTACTGGGCTGTGCATGAGACTGTTTGTACCAATGTGTTTTTAAATAGTAAGGTTTTGCTGAAAATAAATGTGAAGTACTCGGTGTACAACTGGATAAATGAGATGTGGATTATACTGCAGAGTGTGTGAGAACTTGCAAACACAATTTGGGGGGGGTAAGATATTTTTGCCTTTTATAGATGGGACAGCTAGGTGTGGGGGGGGGGGAATGACATGCAGCAAAGGGCCACAGGCTGGAGTTGAACCTGGGCCGCTGCGGCAACAGCCTTGTACATGAGGCGCTTGCTCTATCCACTAAGCCACCGACGCCCCCATTTTGAGAGTTTTGTTGTTAAAGTGGATCCCCTTTACTCAAATTCATGAAAGATTGATACACAAATGGTCATTTTGCAGGTGAACTATTCCTTTAATATTGTTTGGCTTTGAAACCACGTGGCAGCAACCCAGTCTATAGAATGTATAAGTTGACCTGTGATCAAATATTGAACATTTAGTTTTTTAGAGGTAACTTATATGTCAGTTTAGACTTCTGTCAGGTGATTTGTACTCAGAAGTAATGTGAAATATGAGACCTTAATGCTCAGGTACTGTCCTCTGCACTAGACTCCTGAAGAGATGTCAAAGTGATGCTTGCATTGAGACAGTTTTATTGATTGTCTCCCTTTTCAGGATGTTGAGTGCAGAAAAAGTAAACTGGATACTCTGAAATGGCATCCCAGTGCCCCCAGAGGAAGGAAAAGATGAGTACAAAAAGCAGTGTAGAAAGTGTTCGGCTGTATGTTCTCAACAAGGGGACGACACAGTTAGCCACTGTGGACACAAATACTAGAATGACTGCCATAACAGCCAGCAGCACACTGATAAGTTGTCCAAGAAGACTTCCTGCTGGGGCGTTCTCAAACCCTTCAAGCTGCATCACATGCTGCTGCTGCTGCTCCAGCTTGAAGAGACGTGTCTGACATGCCTTCAGCGCCTCCTACGGGGTAGAGACAAAACTGTCAGCGAAGGTGCTCTCATGACCAATCAGAGTAATGAACATATACAGCACCACTTATCTATAGATTCGTTTCATGGCAGATAATTTGACTTGTGCTCCTAGTGCGCCTATTCTCTATGCAATGTGCACAATGTTTGTACACAGGAATACTACCTGGCCCCACATTTGCTGTGTGATAATATGCTTCAACACAGAAATACACAGCATCTAACAAACTGATGTTAAGAATTAAAACTAGATTTTTACACAAGTCACTGCAGGAAAAGCACAGATGTAGCTTACATCAATGACTGTTCATTCCAATAAGCCTTAATGGAGCTGGCTCACCCAAATGTAACACAGCCAGTTTTAATGTTATGAGTAACACGTGCTTTTCTTGAGATGACATTAAAAAGTCTGCAGGAAAAAATACTGAGACGCTTACATGAATATCTGTCACGCTGTCGAAAGACTGATGTGCAGTCTTCTCCTCCATGCTGGCTAGTTCCTCTTTCAAGTTCAAAATTTCACTCTGGTATAGTTCTATCAAGTCATTGAGTTGTTCCTCTAAACATTCACCCCTGCAGAATAGTAATGGCAACAGCATCACAAACAGGACAGGTTCCTTTAAATCTACAGGGTACTACAGAAGGATGTGCTACCTGTATTGCTCCAATTGTAGGGTCTCCAAAATCACTGCGCAGTTTTGCTGGTGGTAGGATTTTAAGTTTTCAAAGCATTCCTCAAGTTGGTTGTTGATTTCCTGGAGCTCTTGGATCTCATAAAGTATAGCCTTAAAGGCTGATGCCTGGATATGGTCAGAGGTATTGTCCCTGGAGCTAGGGGATCCTCTGTGGAATCCTTCAGAGCCAGACATAGCAGAACAGCTATCATCACTGCCATACCTCAGGCTAAGGACCCTCGCTCCTGCAGGGCTGACACCCTCATCTTCCTGGGTTTCATCAAAGTCTTTCAGGGTTGCCATGTTGTCAGTGCTTCCAAACTTGTACAGATGAGGGAAGTTTTGCTCAGTTTGGACACAACAGCTCCAGCTGAAGGGAAAATGGCTAGAGAGAAGCTGGAGAGACCTGTCACCTGTATTGGGTAGGATAGGGTTAGTATGTAACTGCTACTGAAAATGCTAAAAGCCATAGTATTCATTTTTATATTACAATAGCATGGACTGAATTGACAATCTGACCACGATACCTGTACTCTGGTTTGAGCATAATATGGAGGTGTCCAACTTGGTCCCTTGGCCCAAATAAAATATTAACATGCAGCCTTTTAGTCCGTAAAACAGCAATTTAAAAATTCTGGGACTGTGTGTTTTTGCAGCAAAATACCGAAGGTACCAGGAAAGCATATATATCTTGACTCTTTCAAGCTTTTGTGCATGTCTTTAATGTCATGTACTGTAAGTCCCTATAAAGCTGTTGGCATACAGACATGTGACGAAGATTTCTAAAACAGTTAAGATGAATCTTACTTGTTTTAAATTAATAAGGCACTACATACCCCCACAGGCAGCCCAGCTATTCATGCATTCATCTGATTTTCTCTCAGTTTTCATATTGCGTGACAGTATGGGCTCAAGCATCACCACCTACAATCATACACCTTACATCTTTACACAATTAGACGCTGAAGATAATAGACAAGAAGCCTGTCCAGTGGCATCAATGTCACATATTAGAGCGATACAATCTTTTCAACTTTGACAGCTTCATTAACTTTTGTTTCCTGAAATTAGTTTTCAAATGTATCAACAGTCTAGCTCCAGAGCCTCTTTCCAGATTTATACAAAGACAAGACAGTCATTGTAAATCTAAATTTGGAGAATCAGCTTTTTCCATAATCTCTGGAACACATTACCAACTAAAAACAAACTGATTACAGATTTACAGTCCTTCACAACAAAGGTCAAGTGCTGGTTAAAAGCAAACCAGAGCTGTGTCCACTCTTAGGTAAATGCGCTGAAACTGTTAAGGGGTATTAGTCTAAGTGTTTTGGTGTATAGTGGTATGTCTACTGTAGTAGATGTGTCCTGGGATATGAAGTGATGTTTGTATTGTGGTATATGCACTGTGGTATGTGTATTGTAGTGTGTGGATTGTGGTTTATGTATTTTATTGTGCCCTCCATGCAGTTATATGATGTTTTAAACTGTATATTTTAGGTCTACATATAAAAGCTCAACTAGGGACGAGAGTTGAAAATTAGCAATAGCTATAAACTCTCTGTGCAACACGCCAGTCACATAGTCTGTATTGGAACTGTCCCTATCAAATAAAATAAAATGATAAATTTAAATTTAATTATATTAATAATTAATTATATTAATGCAATTTAAATTTAATTATATTAATAGGTAGATACTTACTTAGCTTAGGATTTATTTAAGTGACTACCAGTCTGTCAGGCCTCGATTATCTATCATGATGTGTCTCAGATGTCTGTTAGCGTAACGTTAGCTATCTTAGCCACTTGGAGTCGATCCGATATTTTCATTTGGTATTGATAATTGAAAGCATTTAGCGTTAAAGGTGTGGTTCTGTAAATATACCAGTGCTCTGAACATATTCGACCTTAAGTATGTAACCGTTGCGTCCGACATAAATCATGTAAACAGCCACATACTAACGACAGAGCGGTTTTTTAGTTCAGCTAAAATTAGCAGTTTGCTAAACTAAGCTAAGCTAACGTTCCATCGAGCGCTAACAGGTTTTCATGTTGCCTAGCAACGGTCAATTTTGAGAAAGTGAGTGTGTTAACTCACATTATACCTCAGGTCTGGGATGCTCTGATATTGATTGCCACCACAGTTGCAATTTTAATGTTATGCTAAGTTAATGTTGTCAATGCTAATTTTAGTCCATGTTGTTTGTCAGATAGTTAACCTTTACGGTGAACCTGAATGCTACAGAGGGAAGCTGGATGGAGGCAGACTTATTTACTGAACTGAATAGAGCTGGGTCATGTTTTGAAGCAGAAGTATGGTTTCTAGCAAGACTTCACCCACCTCCAAAATGCATGGAGAAGGAATTAGTCTTTATAATGTCCTGTGCACCTCTGGTCAGCCCACACAGGTGATTTTAATAACTGTGCTTGATTAGACCTCTTCTCAGGACTGTGTGGGCCGCACACTGTACTTACCTGACACAGCCCTGGCTCTCCTGTTGGCTCTGTTGCACCTGTTAGCAAAATAGTTGCTGATTTACACATCCAGCATATTCTTCTGCACCTGCACACTGGGCCCTCATCGACTGAGCCTTCACAGCCTACTTCAGCACACATCTCAGGTCCTTTAAGTGGCCCACCGAGCAATTCCAGTGAGCCAACACAATACTATGACCTCATCTAAATGTAACACAGCCATCATTAGTGTTATCAAATACACCTGTGCTTTCCCTCTGGAGGACAATGTATTAGCTGCTAGGGTCAGAAACTTCCAGAATTTATGCCTGTGATACTCTCATGACCTATTAAAGGTCCAGTATGTAGGATTTAGTGGCGTCTAGCATTGAGGTTGTAGAACTAAAACTCCCCCCCTATGCCAACTGTGAAGAACTAGGGTAGCCAATGTGAATGGCCCTATCTAGAGCCAGTGTTTGGTTCGTCCATTGTGGGCTATTGTACAGCATGGCAGACTCAGTGGAAGGGAACCCGCTTAGGCCCCCAGGAAGTTTTCGTACGCCAAACAGTGGAATTACAACTCCTGAGCATGTCATGTGATACCAACGGGCCCAAAAATAATTTTTCCCATATACTTACATTGGGAAAGAGACGCCTGGAAATCAGTCTATGTACTTTCTGTGCATCACAATCCCCACGAAAGGATTCATTTCACTATCAGAATTTAATGCATTCGGTCCGATAACATTTGTAAAGTCTAGAAGAGTCGTAAATTAAATAATTTCATCTCCATTCATGTTAGTAGAGCTAAAGCCTCTGGTGTGCTTGCTCTGTGGGCCCAATGATGCAGAAGAAGCGTTGATCATCTGGGTAAGTTCTTACCACAGAAACAGAGTTTTTTTGGCTTCATGTGTAGTGTAATGTGTGATGTACAATTTAACAACCTCATGACTTTTAAGACAAGTTAGACTTTCAGTTTCACCTTAAAACAGCAAATTTATTTGTCTTTAAAAAATAAAAAAATCAACTAAAAAGTATTACTATTTCATTGTCACTAATAGAAACAGTACGGAAGCACTGAGTCTGTGAGCACTTTAACCGCTCTTCAAGTATGTTAATTCAGTTCATAGATTATTCTTCTGCAGTGGAAAAGCCACCAGGATAGTAGGATCCAGTTGGCCCAGAGGGAGGGGTCGCAACTCCAAACTTCAATGTTCCTAGTAATATCCTGGTTGTGGCAGAACCAGTGTTACCGACTTCACACATCCATAAGAAACAAGTCAAAAACCCACTACCATTTGATCCAGTGACAAGTCTGATTCCAGAGCAATGTAGCTGATGTGCAAGTACCCCGTTCTTCAGAGTGTAGTGAGGAGGAAGAGGAAGAGTTGGTCACACAAGCTGAAAGTTGAAAAGACTGAAAAACAGCGGACTGAAAAAACCAGAGTGGCGAGAGCGGAAGAGAGAGAGCTTACAAAAAGAGGCCGTGAGCAGCTAAATCAGCAGAACACTGTCAGCTCATTACAGTTAAAATTAAATAAAAAGCCATCAATCAGCTGTATTAAAAATAGCAGTGACGTCAAAACAATATCACTTGAATCAGCTCAAAAGTAACAAAACTCTGAATTACAGTTTCTTCTGTGGGGAAATAATGCAAAGTTCTCCACATGTAAACAAATTCACTCAGAAGAGAGAAATCAAGTGTGCAGTTCTCTCAGCCCCTCCTTCAAACATGCCCCGTTCACCCTTACGCGATGTGCTTGTGCCACAATTGCACCAATGATAGCAGGTCAGGCCTTTCCTCCACTTATTCTCCATTTGATGCATCTCAAAACACATTTCTGAAAGTGATAAAGTGACAAACCTCTGATGCAACCCTCCTGAGTGTTTTGAGAAGCTGCTGAAGGGGAAGAAAAAGGACTATTGAGATTCAACTCCCTGTATGGGTCAGTGTCCTCCCTTTACACATCAGCCCCAAACCCTCTGTCCCTTCATCATTTAAATAAGACTCCCCAAGCCGGTCATCTCGGGTGCAGGAGAAAGCGATGCAGATACTCCGACATGGCATCCCAGTGCCTCCAGAGGATAGCGAGGAGGATTACGAGGAGCAGCGTAGAAATCGTGCGGCTGCGTGTTTTCATTAAGGGGACAACACAGTTAGCCACTGTGGACACAAACACCAAAAGGACTGCCATAACAGCTAGCAGTACATTGATTAGTTTTCCAAGTAGAGTCCGTGCTGTAGCATTCTCCAAACCCTCAAGCTGCACCACCTGCTGTTGCTGCTGCTGCAGCTCCATCTTGGAGATACGTGTCTGACATGCCTCCAGCGCCTCCTACAGATCGGACACAAGACTGTCAGTGAAAGAGCTCTGACGACAAAGCTGAAACATAATGTTAATTTCGGTGAAGCTTACTTGAATGTCCCTCGCTCTTTCGTAAGACTGGTAAGCTATCTTCTCCTCCATGCTGGCTAGTTCCTGTTTCAAGTTCAGAATTTCATTCTGGTGCAGTTCTGTCAAGTCATTGAGCTGTTCTTCTAAACGTTCACACCTGCAGGGAACAACAACAGTATATCACAAACAGTTTTCTTTCCATCCATACAGACCTACTACACTACAGTGTATAGGATATGATATCATACCTGTATCGTTCCTCTTGCAGGGCTTCCATGATCAACGTGTAATCCCGCTGATAGTGGGCCTTTAAGTTCTCAAAGGACTCCTCCAGTCGACCTTGGTTTTCCCGGAGCTCTTGGATCTCATGGAGTATTGCGTCAAAGCCTGAGGCCTGGACATGATCAAGGGTGTTGCCCTTGGAGCTAGGGGGGCCTCCAGGGGCTCCAGTCGTGCTGTTGGCTCCTGCAGAGCCGGAAGTAGCACTAGAACAGTCATCATCGCTGCCATACTTTGGGCTGGACTGCAATTGTCCCGTCCCGAGGGCCCTCGTCGCCCCAGGACCGACACCTTCATCTCCCTGGGTTTCATCCAAGGAGTCTTTCAGGGCTGCAATGTTATCAGCACTGCCGAACTTGTTGCGGATGAGGGAGGCGATCTCTCTCGGCTTAGACACCACAGCTCCAGCAGCAGAATGAGTGGCTTGAGAGAAACTGGAGAGGCCCCCTGTCACCTGTAATAAAGGGGTCAAGTTCAGTACTCTACTTTATGAAAACAAGTTTAACCACGGTCACATTGATGATAAAAGTATTAATCACAGAGCCTGACAAATGTTAGCAGTCGTCATTAAACAGCCTTAAACACACAGGGACAATATGAGCTGTCATACCTTAAAGCATTACATGACCCTGCCGTTTTAGTGCAAAACAATCCACAGCTTTTATAAAATCCAGGGCTCTGAGCAGGCCTCTGGAGCTAACAGTATATTCTGCACCGTGGGGTTCCTTTCTTGAGATAATGAATACTTTCCACCCACTACTTTTGTGTCGTTTAAGACACAAAAACAACTTAACATGGTAATCTTGTTATAAACTCAGCCATTCCCTTTTCCTTCCCTGCACATTACTCCCATTTCACTAATAGTGACACTCGGAAACCCTTCTATAGGGCCGTCCCTGACTTCTGTCAGCTCCACTGCACAGAGGTGGTAACACAATAAAACCTGACTTCTGTCAAGACTACCTCAACCTCTTTTACTAAAATCAGTGTTACTCAACAGAAGAAACATTCATCAATTCAATTTCTGTAACCGATTATCCTGTTGGGGGTCGCAAGGGAGCTGGAGCCTTTCCCAGCTGAAACTGGGCGAGAGGCGGGGTACACCCTGGACAGGTCACCAGACTATCACAGGGCTGACACATAGAGACAGACAACCATTCACACTCACATTCACACCTACAGACAATTTAGAGTCACCAATTAATCTGCATGTCTTTGGACTGTGGGAGGAAGCTGGAGCACCCGGGGAAAACCCACGCTGACACGGGGAGAACATGCAAACTCGGCACAGAGGGGCTCCCCCACCCTGGGTTCGAACCGGGAATCCTCTTGCTGTGAGCGACAATGCTAACCACAGCACCAAGGCATTGAGCACCATAAACTAATTGCTATTTATTTCCTGCATGAACAAAACTAGCCTTAACTGGAACAACAGAGGAACTCGTTCAGATTTCTGTTTTTAAGTGGGACAGACTGCTATTTCCCAGATCTTTGTCACAGCAGACATTTTGACTCTGTTCCCCTTACATGTGCCAGTAAACACGCAGCATACTGGCACACATAAATGGAATGCAGCCATTATTCATTTGATTTGTTACACCTGTGTTTGTCAGTTGAAGTGTTTATCCAAACAACAGTATATTCTTTATTAAGATCTCTGCTCTCTTGGTCCCTTTTCATTTACTTAATCAACACATTTAAGTAAAATATTTTATACCTTACTGGAAAAAGGATTTTTAACATGTAATGTTTTGCCCATAAATCATGTAAAACCATAGAAATAGTGCAAGTAGAACACACATTCCCATTCAAATCAACATAGCAGAGCATATCCACTAATGCCTAACCTTGAACTGCCGCCACTGGGTAGTGGTCTTCTACAGGTCATTGCTGCCTTTTAAGTGATCAAAGGTAATGACATGTTAGCACAATGAATAGATGTATTTATAATTGGTTATGAAAGACTATAGCTGTCCATCTCAGTTTCAACTTAATGGCCCTTTCTTGTCCACTAACAATATAGCTACTCCACAACAGTTTGAAATGTTTTAAGAGTTACATTAATTTAAAAATATGTTTACCAATGCTTACCTGGTAGATGAGTTTACAGAGAGGCTACTGACTAGAGAAGCTTTTCAAGTCTGTGAGTTTGACCAGTAGCTCTTTAACACACCCGGACACACAGATGTTTATAACTCTGACTGGTATTACAGGCCCAGGCTACATGATGAGCATCAACAAGAGACAGACAAAAGGAAAACATTGGCTTAGTGTGTACAGTCGGCCAAAATTGAGCTAGTGGGTTTGACACACCTTACGGCCCCACTGACGTGTGTTGTCACTACAACAACTAACAGCAATCACCATTTTCTTTACACCGGTCAAATGACCATGGCAAACAGTTCAATTTCTGTTCTACTCTCATTCTATTTCTTAACATAAAACTCTTTAAATATTCCAGTTGGTTTACGCAACAAAATAACATTGAAGGCACCAGGAAATGACGCACCTTGGCTCCAACATCTTTCAGCCCCTGGTGCATGTCTCGGAAAACATCTTTGGGCTGGCGGGGAATGCCGTTGTGCTCCACCTCTCGAAGCTTCCGGTGATAATGCTCCAGCTTCCTCTGCAGTTGCTGGATAGTCTGAGCCGACTTTTGGTTCTTCTTCTCAAACACCTGTTTGATGCGTGCACTCTGCTGTTTGTCTGCGTTATTGGCGAGTTTCAGGTATTCTGCCACGTTGTCGTCACGTGCGGTTTGTTCAATTTTTATTTGTTCTGTGAGTTTGAGGATCTTCTGTTGTAGCTGGGCTATGGCCTGCTTCGTTCGCTGGGGGTCTGGGGTGCTGTCAACTACATCATAGCCATCTGCGCCGTAGGGGAGGGCGTTGGGTGACACAGCGGGGCCTGATCCATCATAACGATCTAGCTGCTGGAGAAAATGCGGAGAAAAGCTTTTGATCATTTCAAGTTTAATAAAACATAACATTAAAATCCATTTTTGTCATGATATAACCTAATCAAGCATTCTTGTGCAAGCACTGGGTGATGTAATGCTGACAGCACTTAGTTCCAGTACTTAATTTGGTGTTTATGATATTGTTTCTCTCTAGTGCTAAAAGTTGTAGAACTCAAACAGTATCTGATGTGAACACAGCTTAAAATCTGTTAAAATACAGTGTTGTAATGCCTTGTATATGAGAGTAATTTCTGGAAGCCTGCAATGATCTTACACTTAAGATATATTGAATTTATCACTACACATTTATAACAGCAGATGGCGCCTTTGAAACATAAGTTCCCTTTTGACGGTCACTTCACAGCTCCAGTTTAAGGAGTCATATGTGGAGAGCTGCAGTGAATGTTGTGGGAAACGAGCTCAAAAATAGGCTAAGTTAACTGAGCATTGTGAAGGACTTATGACATTGATTTAAATTTTACCCCTTAGGGAGTAGTTAAGTTAAAAAGCCCAGTGCAAGTGACTCAAAGCCAGAAACAGTCATCAGAGCTGTGAGTCTCAAACAGCGTCAGCAAGAGAGGCAGAGCAAGAGAGGTAAACCTTAAATCTTGGCGATTAAAACAAAATTAATTGGCCACATCATAAGAGCTGCCAGCCCCTACTGGAAACACGCCAGCTGTTGAGTCCTTGTACTCTGAAGAACTGGATGTAAATTATGTCTAAACCAGTGTAATTGTAAACCATAAAGCCAGAATAGTGTTATATTGTCTGACAACATACAGTACAAGAAGATGTCAAAATTTTGCATGGACAGGGGGGATTAGACAGAGCTGCTAACGAATAACTTTGTGAAAGAGATTCTCAGAGACCTAACAGTTTAACATTTACAAGGAGTTATTTTTTTAAAAAGAATAAATTCACAACAGGAACAAAACTGAATATTTTATAACTAAATGTTTCTAGAGCAGCAACAGTAACATTAAAACAGCAAAGTCACAATGTAAACCTAATGTCTCACTGGAAACAAAATAAAAATGTCAATAAAATAAATCATATTCCTGACATCACAATACTGAGTGAAGTTTAGAAAGAATAGTTGTTGTTTCAGCTTGTTAGTAACAATTTGCTATAAGCTGTAAAACCCTCTGAGCTTGTTTATAACATAATATTAGTGGCACTGGATGACAGACTACGGACAGAACAGATTGAAATATCACTTTTCTACATGTTTACATGTGGCTGATCAAGTGTATTGATAAAGTATTGGCTTTTTCCTCGACGAGGTTTTATTGTACTCACAGTAACAAGTGTAGTTGTCGGCAGCTCAAGTTCTCTCTGTCTCCACTGCATCTTTACTCCATGTTTGTGTGTCTGTGTGTGTGTGCGTAAGAGTGGCGCAGCAGCCAGTACGCACAGACAGCAGCACACGCTGCAGCACGATAATAAATTACACCCAAATGTAACTAACAGTTACAGATAAAAGAGCTGGTAACGTTGGAGCTTCTCAATACTGCGGTCCTTCTTAACTAAAAGCGTATATTAAAAGATCGATCTCAGATTTTACGAATCAATATCAGGTCCTTCCAGTGAAGATCGATTTAATCGGATGAAGCAATTATTTTAACACAACCCTACTACCAAGTGCGGCTTGCTTTCCACAAATGATAAATGAACCTTAGCTGTCGACTACAAGTAACAGGTCTTAATTTTCTTATGATAAACAGGATCACAAGGGGTGAAAAGTTTCCCACTTGCTTATGACATCTGTTGATGAACTTGATCCCAGCCTCAACTGACTTGCCAGAGCTGCGAACCCGTGCAGCACGACTCCCTCGTTTCATGATGTCTACTTTCTCCCAATTTGTCATTCCAGAGATTCTCCTGTCGTACTGCTGGCGTCTAACCCCCTTCTTCAATGACCCGATAGTGTGTAAAGATGTTTATTCGTCTGCTCTAATTACTGTGCCAGGCTTTATACATTATTGTACATTTTTAAATGAAGCTAGAATAAAATAAAGCAGTTTCATGTGTATTTTTTTTTGTCTTTTAATCTGTTGTGTCATAAGCATTTAAACCCCTACAGCGTTTTTTTGTTTTGTTTTGTTTTGTTTTGTTTTTCAGTAATAACACTGAAGACCATTCCTGGTTTCTCTCAACATTTAATGTTAAAAAAAAAACAACAACTCATCCCACAAGTTTGAGTTTGTTTGGCCCTGCGAGCCTTCTCTGACCTGAAGTACACTCAGAGAGAGCAAAAGGCTAAATTTAGAAAGGCTTAGAGCACATAGTGACCAACCACTCAAAGGCAATGGCTGACCTTCCACCGCTGACAGCTCATCTCTCCATTCACCGGTTCATCCGGGCACATCTAAACCATTAACAGCCTTTTAACACGTTTTGCACAATCCACTTAGTTTTGACATTGTTGCACAGATATTAGTGCATGACTCAGTTTTATCTTTTATTTTTACAGCTGGGTTGCAAACAAATACAATGCATGTGTTTCCTCATGAGTGCACAGTGTCTCTTTGTGTTACGATTTGCATCTGAAGGTTTTGTGTCCTGAAGCCAACTTTTCTATGAATAAAACATTTTAGGACTGAATTCAGTAAAATAATGCCAGGTTTTGTTATGCGAGTTGTAATACGCAACATATGAATTTAATTTTTTTTTTTTTTTAATTATCTGTATATGAACAGGGATATAATAATATTGGTGGAACACTGAATAATGCATGCATGTTTTAAAAGCAAAAAAGAAACGATAAAAATCAGGGATTCTGTCAATGCTATCATTTATATTTTTATTTCTTTTATTGGGACAAACAGGTTCTGAGTTTTAGAAATACAGTTGTCATCATGCTTTGGGGGTGCAAGCAGGAAATATGTTGCCATGGAGCCTGTGTGTTAATTGCTGGCAACATGTTGTGTGCTTATTTTTGCCTATATTTGTTTACAGTTTCGAAAATTAGCATCTTGGAAAGCGATACTGCATTAATTATTAGCAGTTCCTGAGTCTGTGAACAGACAACAATTACTGGATCACTTCTGATACTGAAGAAAATATCTAAACATGATGAATACGTTGAAGTTATAAGACGCAGCTGTTTTCTATGATTTCTAAGAAGTGTTTATAAGTGACAGACCATTAGAGATATAAAGTGCAAGTCCAACTGATTCCAGGAGTGTGTGTCATGTCTGTGTGTTCAGATCTAAGTTATGACTCGCAGAAGGAGTGTGAGAAGAGAGCCAAGTGATTTATTTATTTATTTATTTCTCTGCCATGCGCCCCCACACACTGGCACTCTGGGCAACTGCCTATGTAACCTACATCACAAACCTCCCAGTGCCTCGCTTGTATCAAGACTGGAATTTCTTACTTCTGTGTAAAGAGCATACTGTTGCATGACCATTGTTTACTTCTCACCTGGAACATGTGACAGGAGTGAAACACTCACCTTGTCAGGCTCCTCAGTTGAGTGGTAGCCAGACGTCAGCAGCATGTCAGCAAGAGCTGGGCTGCTGGGTGTATCTGTGGTCGAGGAGGAGCGTGGGCGGCCAGCCTGCAGCAGGGCTTCATGGGTGCTGCGCCGGTGGATCTGTGGGCTACCTTTCTGGGGAGGATCCCCAGTGCCCCCCACCTTGCTGCGGCGGCTCTGCAGGCTTGTGCCTCGCTTCATCATTGGTGGAGCACCCCGGATCTGCTGCAGAACACGGCTCAGAGCTGCAGGAGGGGCGGAAGCAGCAGGGTTGTCAGAATCCAAAGGGAGGGCCAAGGAGGCGGGAGCGTCCCCTACTTCTGACCCTACATCAGTGGGTTCGGAGGGAGGGGCGCCTGTGCAGGACGAGACGGAGTCATGTGGGGAAACGGAGGAGCGTCGGCGCTGTGGCTGGAAGAACTGCTTCAGGCCATGGCCCAACGCTCCCATGTTCTCCAGGGCATTATGGGTGATTTTGGACAAGCCATGCTCAGACTCCGACGCCCTCCTGCCGACCTCCGGCTCCGCTCGGCCTCCTGTGTCCGGCTCCTCTGGACTCTGCTCGCTACTACCCTGATCCATCAGAGACCTCCAGTTTCACAGTGAGGTTCTACCTGGGGGTGCAGGGGACTAGCTATGCCCCGTCGACACCCCCCCTCTGAGCGACTGGTTGAAAGCCGGGAAGCAGAGGGGACGGCGCTCAGTTGGGCCTTTTGAGTGGACATGCATCTGTGGCTTGGCTCAATGTCATGCTTGTCTACCACAAAAGGAAAATAAAATGGAAATTATGACATGCACCTGCGAGTGATGAACATAAAAAGCAGCAGAATATAAAACAACACCAAGCAACATAGACTGGGTTGACACAGAGATGACCACTGTTTTGCAGTTTCTTGTTCATTTAGTCAAAGAATCATCTTTTTGCAAACAATTAATAATTTAAAAAAGCTATATTTACTTTCTGCTGAATGAAAACAGTAGGTATCCATTTTGGCTTAACAGCATGTGGCATGTCTGACAGTGCCAACCCAGTAATGCAAAAAACACAAAGTCTACAAAATAAACAGGCTTTGAGAACAGTTTCTGAAATGTCGATGTTTGTTATATGGCACATGTTGAGGGTTGATGCCTTCGGCTGTTTGTGAAATCACTTTCCTTTGTTCATTTCTGGGCATTCACGTCTGACTGTGCAAAAGCCCTCATGATAGTTGAATAATTACATTTCAGAAAGTATTCATTTTGGAAATTAATAATCAACATAACTGAGACTGTTTGGATGATGCTAACAAAGAGACTACAGAGTGTGACAAAATGTAAATGAAATTCTAAACAGGCAGTGATTTTTATCTAATTCTCGACTGATTAAGGTGTGCAGCGATCCACGGCCGTCTCCTCTTTGCATCTCATTTTATAACAAGGCTAAAATCCTGTGATGTAAAGGACCATTCCCAGACTTTGGCTCTCAGATGACAGATTATATAAGTCTTTTGGTTTACCAACAAGTAATGAGACAGTGAGAAAGAAAGCAAGAGAGGAGGTGAGATAGAGTGTGACAGAAAGCTTACCATCAGCCCAGCTTCTCCTCTACTGACTCACAACTCAGGATCAGCTACATGAACAGAAATAGAAACAAAAAACCTAAATAATATGCTCCATATAACAGAGAACGAAAAGCTTTCAGAAATAGGCACGCTGTAGCATCACACAGAAATAAACAGACCTGAGCACAAACCTTCAACTCAGTAGTAACTGGTAATAATGGATCTGTTAAGAGAAGCTGCACTTAAAAGCTTCAAACATGCTGACTTTAAGAAACTGTCAACGACCTAATGGACCTTTGTTTAAAATCTTACGAGCCAGCAGTAAGTTGATGCATCATGAGCCTTGTTATGTGAAAATGGCAACTATTATGCATTACAGCATACATGGCATGACAACATTAACATGACAGCAGCTCTAGACTCTGCAGGGCTCATGTGTAGCACGTACCGAGCTGGGGAGGGTTAGAGATGTTAGTCTGAGAGAGAGAGACATCCTGCCCTCCTTTTCTCCTGAGCCAACAAGCCAACAAATGTGCACCATATCTTTACATATCTATTTTACATTTTTGATCACATCAGTTTTAGAATTTTTTGAAGTACCTGTATGAATTTGACATCATCTGCTCCAAGGCCAAAATGTTCTAAAACTTAAAAATGGCAGACCAGGCATGGGACGATGTGAAAATTTAATGTTGTCATTATCCAGGCCAAAATACTTCCGATTCATGCTATTATCCCAATTATCACCAAAATATGCTTAAAATTCACGTGGCACTAAAACGTACTGGAATCACCTATCCTTAAAAGATAGACTATGCAGGATTGTCAGTTACTGTCTATAAACAAACTCGCCAAAAATATGCAAGTAAAAGCCAACCCCCAATTTACTCGTTTGGTGTTTTTCCTTGCTGTATTTGCGTTTTTTTCAGCGCTGGATGCCTGCTGTTTACAGTCTCGCACCTGGTAGCTACTTTTTTAATAAAGCCCTGACCTCACCTGAGCACTGTGGAGGTACACGCCCCTAAACGTCTCAAACACAGAAAATAAGAGGGCAGAGTCTCTGCAGAAAAATACACTGCCACACACTGAGAGTGGGTCATAAGTGATGATTGAGAGGGATTACTTCTGTATGAGTCTATACATTTGTTTTTTCAGAAAAAGCCTTTTTGTACCTTTAACGTTTCATTAAAAAAACAAATATTTTTATTGCATCACAGACAGGACACGTCTTAAAAATCAATCTTAAAAAGCCAGGCTTTTCAACTACTTGAAATACGCCAATGCTTGATCTTTTGTTTTTGAGGTTGGGACGTTTGCAGCATGTTTTTGCAGTCTCATATAGTTGTTGGTTGTTTGGGTGCTGCTAGACTCAATATTCAAGATTATCCCAATAATGGAAATTCACCAGGACTAATTTATTGTGAGTGTTTTTCATCATCATCCACAATACAATCCTGGAATTGGAATTGGAAATTCAGTACTTCAGTTATGAAGCATTCCCATTTCTAAAACCAGAAACATACACAGCTCAGCCAGTTCTGCGATGCCTCTGCATGCCTGAATCACATATTGTTAAATTAAACCTAAAATACACCCATTACTAACAGTACAACTTACGCTTTTTAAAAAGACCAGAATACAAATCATTTCTCAGTGGTTACAGTTTTAGACGTACCCTCCATTACTCTTTGCAGGAGCAGACAGACTGTTTTACAACAGAGAACCATGTTTCTCTAAAGGTAATATCCAAAGCCTGAAGTGATGCGTCTGCCTATGTAGTACGTGGATTATTTTGCAGACAAATGGAAAAATGATTCCACGAGTCAGCAGAGCTACAAAGTATCACTTAACAAGCCAGAAGCACAATCTAGCACCAAAACCCTATGAAATGCTCCATTAGTGATATGCAGTGACTCATTACTGCTGGTCCTGCTGTTAGATCTGCAGTGTTGGATAAGAAAGCACTCTGTTAAAGGGTAGGTGGTAGTGAATAGTACAGTAATGAAAGAGTGCCCTCTTACCAAGTCTCGCTTATCAACATGCTGCTTGAACAAAAGGCTTGATATTTAATTTGTATTACTGTCCACTTACTGCCGTTGCTACTTTCACTCATTACTCAGAACAAATAAAAATAGATCATTCGCATCAAGCATCACTCGCTCTGTAAGGGTTAATACTTTGACAGACTACTGGTAACTCTAAACTGCATACACTCAAACATAGGTTAACACAAGCAAACCATATGTTACACAATATGTGTTGACCCAGACTTGTCGACACTCTTGTGCGCAGGTTTGAGCATGTCACGGCTGCTGCTTTGTAACTCACATATGTCAGGTATAGGTGCACATCTTACTGGCTCTTTGATATACATGTCATAATACAGTATATAGACTATATAACTATGTAGCAAACTGATTCAACACTAAGCTTCATTTACGGATGTCTTCAATCGGAAATACGGTTACTCTTCAACCACGTTTCCTCGTCCTGTATCACTGATCACAGACAGAGACACAGCCATTCAGTGACTCAGTGCGAAGTCTTTGCAGTAAGCTTTATAAGCTCATAACTCAAGACAAGATATAGGAAGAGACAGTCCACACAGACATGGAACTATATCTCTCATCTACAATGAAAATACAATGACGTCCAACTCCTCTAGGCTAAGGGCAAAGTGTTCTCTTCGAAGTGGGTCAGCCAACATTCGCCTATCACTCTCTGTACATGCAGTGGTCCAAGGTCACACCATCTACAGAGTGTTGTGCATGTCGAGCAGCATTTAAGCTTTTACTTGTATTAAAGAAACATTTCTGCAAAATGACAGCCGATCCAAATTTTGATCTGGAGGAGTGTGTCCTCTTGGGTCACTGCTACAGCATAGGCCTACATGCACCTATCACCAAGGATTCACATTCATTAGTTTTAGATTGTGCTTAGAATAAGAGTCAATTATTTATGTTTATATTGAATATTCTCTCCATATTTCTCTTCTCTTTCTATTACTGGTCACATTTAGTCAGAGGACCTTGTATACTGAAACCTAGAGCAAACAGTGCCTTCTTTCAGCAGGTAACTACATTTTTTAATGCACAGAAACATGTGAGAGAAAACCTGTTTGGACCAATATTCCTCTTTTAAAAAGCGAGAGCCCAAGTGCAAATAAACTCACCTTCAGATGTGACCATCGGCAGATGATGAGTGGATCTATTAACAGAGGAAAAGGCGTATTCCAAGCGATTTTCAGGACCGTTTCCTCCGGGTAATTCTTACAAATGGAAAACTGGTGGGATAGCTGTCAAACTTTAGTCAGCTGTTTCCATGGACATTTAGAAAAATCACATGCTGCAAAGAAAAACAACAGAACAGAGGCAAGATAGCATAAGAACCTGTTTGTTAAGAAGAGAACTCTGACATTTCAAAGTGACAACTACAGACACACAAGTCATGTCCCCACTGAGTAAAATATCACTGGACTGATCTGATCATCTTGTACACAAGTCTCTATAATAATTGTTGTTTTTATGGTGTTAAAAGTAGCCCATTGAAATGCACAGGCTATATGTGATCATTATGACTATTAACCTATCAACCTCAGTATTAATCTATCATTTCACATGACAATTTTGATGGGGCAGAATTCTAATATAAGGCAACCATCACTTCAGTTCATCACTGTGTATAAATCAGTTGCCCAGACTTGATTGCTGGGCCTGTGACCCTTCAAACTACACAGATTCAAAATATAAAACGATAGCAGAAAGCAGAGGAAAGCAGAGACACAGAGCAATATATTTCACTCATCTGTCAGATATTTAGATGGTCAGGGTTTCAGGGAAATTGTTACCAATGACTTTGTATTGCTTTATGATACATAAGGGATTAAATAATAATCATATTATAGACTAGAAATATCATAAATTGCATGCAGTCAATGAAAGCTATTTGTAATATAAGACAAATGTATTTAGCCTCTCTGACTAATAAAAATCACCATCAACCACACAATGTTTACTCTGTTAGAAGAATAAACCTTCTTAGTGCAAAAAAACAGTACATAAAATCAAAATGTCTTCAAATTAACAAAATTGGAAAGTTTCTATGAGACGCTGTGATGTTGATTCAACATATAAACCAATCAGCTCTTAGATCAGAGAAGAAGTTTTGCAGTCAGTGGAGAGCAAATGGCACCAAAACCTGCAGCCTTCTTGATCTCACAGGGTCAAGGTTGGCTACATGTGTATTGTGTAACAGCAAATTGTGATGGAGTGGGACAGAAATGTAACTGGCATGCATTATCAGTTGAATTCAGCAGCACCAAACGGCAAAGAGGTGTTAGTCATAAGCTAGTGAACACAGTAAAATTATTATTATTATTATTATTATTATTATTATTATTACTACTACAGAAATACTTAATATTAATAATCAAAATAAATGGTTATTTATGTCTGCTGGATGAGTAACTAGGCACCTGTTCACTAACATGTTAACCATAACAACTTTATAAAGCATTAATAGTTCCAAAGGGCAAAAAATAAATGCAGGTTTACAGTGAAACCCCCACAAGGTAGCCTTTCTGTGAGATTAGGTTAAGAACAAAATCCATTTCCACAATCTGACCCAGGGTCTGACCACCCCTTGTTTATGCAACGTGGTGCTAAACTGAATGAACCAGACTGTTTCTGTAATGCAGCCCATTTCAAGATCTGATATTAGAGGCTAATAACATTTGAAAAGATCACTCCACCCAAACAGACGATTTTACAGGAGGCTCATACAAGTCTGTGCCTTCATAACTTAAATAGCAAAACAAGAAAGCACGTGTTCTAATTTTGTGCAGCTCAGGCCTCCGAGGCCTTTCAGCTTAATTAAATGTGTAATGTTGATTAATAGTGCCGAACAGCCCCCTGGGAATATCTGCAAGACATGAACCATTTGCCTCTCTTACAGAAGCACAGCTAAGTTAAAATAATTCAACGTGACCATACAACATTAACAAATGGTGTATGCAATAATGTGTTAACACAAGCATCAATGTCAATACGCGGATACAGTCATACGTGCATTCCGATGAGGTCATCACCACCCATCCGTTTGTAACATCCACTGTCGTAACAATAAAGTTTCCTTTACTTCAGGCTATTACGTGAAGCACAAAGTTTATGAAAACACACTAACGTTAGAGAGCTCACTGTTACCATACAGCCGTTGGGTTAGTTAATTCAATTACTCAATAGGTTACAGGTGCATTCGGTGTCATTACATGCTGGGTAACAGTAGTACACGCGTCCGCTTAAAAATTAAAAAGCAGATAGAGTGATAAAGTGAATAATGTCCACACAAACCGGGCTGTGTTCATGAGTAACGTTAATAACTTACTGCAAATAGTCTGAGCCCAACGGTTTAACGTTAGCTAGAGATAAGAAGAGGATGGAATTAGCAGCTCGCTAGCCATCGTCCGCAGGCCTGCGCTTTAAAACACTTAACTGTAGGATGTTATTTATGAAAACCGACATGTAGATAATAGTTTACTGTCGGGTGGTGCTGACCGTTATGGTAGATAAAGTCAGGATACATCGTTGACCCCGTTTTGATGGCTTGTCTGCTCCTCTTGCTAGCAGTGCCAGCTAACGTGGTGCACCGGGGGGTGTTGGTTTTACAGCACAGTGCACACCGGTGCTGCTGTGCGGGGCGAGGTCATAGTGTTATGTTACTTCATGTGCAGATGCATTAGGCTCTGTTGTATACTGAATAGTTTTTATGTTTCACAGCTGCCAGATTGCAGTGTATAACAACTACATTTATCACAACCAGAGCATTTAATTTTTAAATTATTACAGCAGTTTGTGTTGTTTTTATGTTTGTTTTTTCCAAAATAGATGGATAACAGGTTTACAAATCATGCATGCTGCTAGGCTAAGAAGCAAAGGGCAGACCTGCATCGGATTACCATAAGATATTATCTCTCATCAGAGCTATAGCTGCTAATAAACAGACTGTGCTCACGTGTTTTAATATTTAACTCAACCAGCTCAACCTCTCACACACACACACACACAATTAGGAAGTACTCGTTTGAGGACATCAGGACTTTATTATCGTCTCATTTGAGAACATTGGGACTTAATTATCATTGACAATGTTTAGTTTTTTTATACTTATCGGAACCTACTAATTACTGATAGCTAGGAGAAATTAAAAATGCATACCAAACAAACGTTCCGCGCTCAGGAGGACATACTTAAATGTACATATCTGTAAGAGGTAGACACGTCCAAGAGGTTTCATATTCTCCTGAGACCTGAACTTTTGTTTGGTATGCATTTTTTATTTCTCCTAGCTATTTGGGATCAGCAGTACCTGATAAGTATAAAAAAACTAAACATTGTCAATGATACTAAAGTCCCACTGTCCTCAAATAAGACAACAAAAAAAGTCCCAATGTCTTCAAACGAGTACCTCCACTTTTGCGTCAGGATCGGCTGCTGACTGAGTTGGCAGAGATGGCTGCCATCTTGTTTTTACATATCTGCATCCATTGTGCAGATTATCCTTCCACATGTTCACCAATGGTAACCTTGTAACAACTCCTATTTCCTCTAGATAGTCAAGTGTGATCATCTTCTCAACACTCTGCCCTGGCCACTAGATGGGACAAAAGTGTCCATGAACGAGGACAACAGGTCTAAGTTACACAGAATGAAGTGTAAGGTCAAGAAAACCTGAAATGCGATGTCCTCATATGAGGACACAGGGTCTCAGGAGGATATATAGTTCGTACCTGTATGTTTTTACTTCATATGCAGCCTACCTATGTGTCATATATCAAAATCCAATAGTGCATAGATTACATTTCTATATGGGACAATTCAATATTGAATATTATAACAAAAAATACCAACGGTCATACCCACATGTCACACTGATAAAGATATTACTCCAAATATGGAATTAACCATGTAATAATGACATTTAATTACAGAAATGCAGAAGGATCCTATCCAGCTGACAACAACACCACAAAGCGGCCCTCACAGGTGTGAAAAGCTCAAACACACCTGGTGACAGTAGATTGGAGGTATTGGATAGCCATCTGTCACACACTCCCACCAGGCTTTCTTAATCACACCTTGGAGTCTTGTGTTTCACGGTGGCGTATTTAAGTCCTTCAGTTCCCAGAGAATAGGTATGCATTAGCTTACAGTCCCCTCTTTGCACAGGTCATATATATAAGCCAGTGTTTAACTGAGGACAAATTACATTTAAATAGGTAGTAAAAACATTCATTTAATGTAACATGTGTTTTACAGCGGTCACACAACGACATCACTGGATCCGGCCTGGGTGTTGTCTCCAAAGTTCAACCTTCACAACGCATAAGCATTAATTCGCTCTCCGTAATCACTCACATGTAACTACACTTAACATCGCCCGTCCAGACGGTGCTGGGTGGCAAAACAGGCGCTTACTCGCCGCCTGGCCACTCAGCCTGTCAGTTAGCAGGCTGGCTCGACTGTAGCTGAAAAACACCGCCTGAGCTCCAGCCATGGTTAGTTAGCTACAGGCGAGCAGGGCGAGCAGGGCAGCCCGCCAGGCGGCCAGCGACAATCGGATAAACAACGGTAATCAACCGTAACCCCCGCGCAGCTCGGATAACAGCATATGGAAACACATTTCATTCATAAACCGCTTCGCAAAATGTGTGTTTTGCTGGCTTCAACTTACATGGGCGCTGAGAGGATTGTGTTGATGACCGTTCATTTCTCCCGATGGTGGAACACTCCCACGGTGACGTCAAATAGCGTGCTCGACGTCAGAACAGCTGAGTACCAGACAGATAACCAGCCCATATGATCCATGCAGGTTACACGAGATTATAGCCATTTTACACATGTATGGGTTTAGATGTGAAGGTGAAAGTGTCCTCAAGAATGTAGCTGGGGAAATATATTTGGTGTTTTACTGGTCTTTTTTTAGACTAAATATAATTAAAAATGTGACTGTTTGAAGACCATAGTCAGCAGGTTAATTGCCCATCAGAATATTATTTCAGACAATGTAAGGCTTAGAAGCATGCTATATATGTCTGGGGAAATATATTTGGTATTTTACTGATTCAAGTATTTTAGACTAAATATAGTTAAAGTTTGACTGTTTGAAGACCAATAAAAATAGTCAGCAGGCTCAGAATATTATTTCAGATAATGTAAAGCTTAGAAGCATGTAGGGTTGAAACGATAAGGTGACTGATGGATGAACAGAAAAAAAAAAATTATTTTGATAATGATTAATCATTTAAGTCATTTTAAAAGCAAATATTGCAGAAAATAGGGCTGCACTAAATGCAAAATAAATCATATTGCAATCATCTTGACAGATATTGCAATGACTCATGGTTATACTGGAAATTATAATTTTTGCATTTAATTTTTACTGAAAAAAAATTATGATGTGTGGTGAGGTCTGTACCAAACATGTTCCCTTTATATCTGAAATATAATTTGTAGGACTCTGTAGTACTACAATGCTTCATTTAAAATGGTTTAAAATGGTATGCTTTGACAAATTTTGCCTTTATCAAAAAATTCCCGAGGTTTGAATATTGCATCTTGCCATATTGCAATTTTAATTTCGATTAATTGTGCAGCCCTGACAGAAAACTTAGTTCTTTCAGCCTCCTCAGTGTGAGCATTTGTTAGTTTTCTTAGCCTTTCATAATAGTAAATGGACATCTTTAGGTTTTGCACTGGTGGTTGGACAAAACTAGCAATTTGAGGATGACACATTGGTCTCTGGGGAATTATGATTGTCCTTTCTACACTATTTTCTGACATTTTGTATAGAGCAGCCGATTAATAAAGAAAATAATCGGTGGATTAATTGATCAGAAAACAAGTGTTAATTGCAGCCCTACACACAGCCTTCATGCTTGAGAAATAAAATGTACAGAAAAAAAATAATGCAAATAAATTCTTAAAAACAATATATAAATGATTATAAATTAAGGTGGGCACTGTCTCAGTGGACCAGTGTTTCTAGAATCTAGCTACGGCCCTGAATATCTAACCATCAATACATAAAAAAATTAAAATAAAAATTTTTTTAAAAAAAATCAGACAGTAATTGTGCAGCTAACCTTGCATTTTATTTTGCCCTCAGAAAATTTACATATTGAATCCCTCTTGCTAAATGCAAAGCAAGAAACTCTTAGACAGTCTATTCCAGCTTTGTGGGTCTATTCTGTGAGGTTAACCTAAATGTATGAAGGACAGTCTGATTCTCCTTCTCCAGTCAGCAGAACCTTTACCAGTTTCTTGCAAGTGATTTTGGCCTTTGATGTGAAGGGAAAGGATAAAATGGAGGCATGGCGTGGTACACAGGCTGATGTTCATGCTGATCAGATGGAGCTGGGTTTGTGGGAGGCGTAGTTGGAGGATCAGGAAATACTGGAATGGGAGCCTTCTGAGGAACATAATATGCTGGCATATATGGGTGTGGGTAATAAAATTGCTTTTGAGCTGCAGGCTTTAAAGTCGTAGCTGCGCTGGTCAGTGAGGTGGTGACAGGAGCGGCAGTTTGAGTATTCTGTCTTTGAGAGGGATACTTAGGAGGAGGATACAGCACGGGGATCTGATAGGTCTGAGGATACACGTATGGGTTGTGCTGCTGGATGACAGGTTTGGGATCCTGAGGAGTTTGACCTTGTGGAGGCAGCGGGACTTTTGGGAATGGCAGGAAAGGATAATGAGAGGGCTTTAGATAGTGTGGCTGCTGGGGAACATGAGGCTTCCCATCATGCTTTGTGGTGGGGGCAGGTGTGGTTACC
The DNA here is from genome assembly GCF_041903045.1 of Epinephelus lanceolatus. Classification (NCBI taxonomy): domain Eukaryota; kingdom Metazoa; phylum Chordata; class Actinopteri; order Perciformes; family Serranidae; genus Epinephelus; species Epinephelus lanceolatus. The sequence goes on along the minus strand of NC_135734.1, from coordinate 26,936,421 downwards.
AAAGCTTCTGTTGTAGTGGCGGGAGGAGGAGGAGGGGTTGCTGGATGGAAAATTCCAGGTACCATGGGGAACTGTGGGAAAAAGGAAAATGGATACTGTGGCATCTGAGGTGGCTGGGCTGGAAGCGCAGCCGTGTTTTTCTGAGCAGTGGATTGCGTTGGTGGTACGGGTCTGGGGAACAGAGGGTACTGAGCGAACTGTGGATACTGTGCCATGAGTGAAAATGCAGGGAACTGAGCTGCAGGTGCTTCTGGGTTTCCAGTGTTAGAGTCTGTAGCAGCACCCGAGGGAAACTGTAGACGCTGAGGCAACGGAGCCACTGTACCTTTAGTAGGAGCGGGGGTGTGTGGTGGAGGAGTGGGCCCAGGAAACACTGGGTATTGAGGAAACATTGGGAACTGGGGGTACTGAGGATACTGCAGGACCTGGCCTTTGTCACTAGGAGGGGTAGTTGCTGCAGTGGTCGGCTTGATGTCCGGTAATGAAGGGCACGTGACTAAGAGCTCAGCATCCGCCAACAGAAGAGAGAGTAAATACTCCTCATCCTGCAAGGAAACAACAGGAGTAAAAAAACAAAAGCCTGCATGTGCCTCAGCTTCCATTTCTAACCACAAGAGGGACCACCATACCTTGATCTGTATGCACGAGCCTCTGTTATAGGGTGCAGTGAGGGTCAGTCCTCCAGAGAGCACCTCAATAGCAATTCCACAACTGCTACACACCGATGAAAGGGACCTCCACGTGCCAGACACTGCAACAGTTTTAATCACAGATGAGAAAGTAGTTTTCTAAAGCCAATAAAATGCCAATATGTTAAGTTACTCACCTTTAACTTTGACTCCATGTGCTGCAATACCACTGATCTTCACCACCATCCCAGATGGGAAGCAGGAAACAGAGGGTAGTGGTAACGCAGCGGGACAAGACATTGTCATCGGTGTCCCCCCTAAGCGCAGAGGTAATATGTAATCACCATCCTGCAGTGTAAAATGACAAAGAGGCACACTCATAGAGAGAAGTTTAAATCATACAAATGTATCAAAGGTTTAATTTTATTTGCAGAGTTATGAAAATAGCCAAACACAGACTTAGAAGGATGCTCAAAGGAATACTTCACCCACAAAATAACCATTTGTATAATAATTAGTCATGCCATGTTACCTTGAATTTATACAAACATTTGTCGCATCTACGGAAAACATGTTTAACAACTGCAAAACTAAACATGAAAATATACATTTGCAAACTTGTGCAGTATAATCCAAGTCTCATTTATCCAGTCATGTGTTCAGTACTTCCCAACATGTGCACTGCAAACTGAACTGTAAGTGAAACCTATCTGAAATTATCCAAGCCAGATTCCATTTAAAAGTTTGTTTGTTTTTTAGCAAAAATGCATGTGTTTGAAAGTACTGAGCATATGACTGGATAAATGAGACTTGGATTATACTGCACACGTTATGTTAGTTTTTCATTTTGTGGGTCAAGTATTCCTTTAATGAATAATCAGGTTTGGGTAAATGTCCACAAGTGCAGTTTGATTTCAGTCATGAAGCTTCTAACTGGTTTAAAAACATCCATGGAGGTGCTGCAAATACTGACGGGAAATGAACCTCACCTGCTTGGTTACATGGCAGCCCTGGTAAAGTGCAGCAAAGTGCACATCTCTGCGGGACCTCTTCACAGAGAAGCCACATTGAGAGGGCATTTGAGAAAAAGGAGTAAGGGCTCCCTCACCTGTTTGACATATAAAGAAAACAGTTTAAACAGTGTATTGGCTTTTAATTCAGACTCCTAATAAAAAAGGAACCTACCGCTATCCACGAGAAAGTGAGGAGCTCTGATCCCATTGACTTTCAGAGTCATCGAGCTGTCACTACAGTGCACTGATGGATCCATGCGCTTCAGTTTTGCAGCCAACAAATTGTGCAGCACTGGAAGAAGAAGCACAAATTTAATTTGGTGATTGAGAAATCCAAACACACCACACAACCCTGCCATAATAAACTGCATGATTGCATCATGTTTTAAAGGATCCAGAGATCTTGAGCAATTGTGTTGCTGTAGAGCGATATTTTGACGAGCATGTTCCCATACAAGGACACATATGCAGGCTACAAGTTCTTTAGTGATGTAATATGCATTTTCTGCCACTGTAGAGGGCCGGTCTCAAGGTAATCTATGGGACTGAATGTGTATGACACCATTTCCACTCTTGTGGTGCAACTTCTCTACAGCTCCAAAAAATACACATGCCTCAAGACAAGGGCACTTACCATTGTTTTTAATTAAGGAGACTGAAATGTTCATAACATGTCACATAATCCAAGTCTTGGTATTGACTGAGTTGTAATAGTTTTTATTGTTAACAGGCCAGAAGCAGTTATGCTCTGCATATTGGTATGAACAGGCCCAAAGTGTCAGGGGGCCCCCTGGCTTCACTTGCCAAATGTCACTCAAATAAACACATGCTGACCAGGAAGAGACTGAGAATTACAACAAAAAGACCACAAAGAGGCAAAAAACAAACAAAAAGACACAAGTTAACCCCTCAGACACTCAAACAAGTACAGAAAAACACAAAACAATCACGAGGAGACACAACATTACCACAGAGACACAGAACAACACAAAGATGCAAAACCACCACAAAGTCTGTGTCTTGTTCCTAAGCAGGAGAGGTGGTCAGTCTCTTTGCATATCTATGCCCAGGGGCCCATTGTGTCATAATCCGCCTCTGCATTTTGGGTAGAAACCAATGTAGCACAAATGTTCATCTCTAATACACCTTCTATAGTAAATCTGGCTGTTTATATCTTGCTGCCTTGATCATGAAGCAAGAGAGGGGATTTATCCTCATTGTATTGCTATACAAAATAACACATCCAAAACAATAAATAGCAAATACATTTTTTTTAAAAAAAGGCCTGACTTATTTAGATGCTATTTTTTTTTAAATTTTCTTTTCAATTACAAAAAAAAAAAAAAAAAAACCGATCTACTCTGCCATTGTGTGAGTGAGTGAGTGTGCTGCATTTATTTAAAATGTATTAGATGGACAGGGTGCTACCACTTACTGTGCAAATTTGTAACCGTTTATAATACAAATTTAATAAAAGGTTGTTTAGGATTAATATTTAGATTATTGATTGATTCAACTCCCCATGGTGTATTTCATATAATTTAATATTCGTCTGCACCATGCGCGTCGTAGAGGTCAACTCGATGTCTCAAAACAATCAGCCCACTGTATCACTTTGTTTCTGTCTCATTATGGGAGATGGGAGAGGATCTGTAACTTACCTGGAGTCAATCTGCGGTCGCCATGTTGGTCAAACTTGAATGCAAGTGAACCGTGTCGTGTTTGAGCAGCAGATGCATGTTGTCTATCAGACTCCACACTTCTGCCTTGTACCGCAGGCTTCTGTTCAAAAACATCCGCTGTGTCAGGAGCGTGTCCGCTGCAGAGCTGTGCGGACATTACAGTCACCGTGACCACGAAATATAAGATGTGGGTTTTCAGAGACATCATGTATTTTTGTTGTTAATACAAATCGCTGAGACTGTCACTCATATAGTCTCTCATACATAGGCCCATGTGTTTGAAGCGTCTTAATTGACCAGCCAATCACCAGTCACAACGTGATGACAGCAGGTGTGAGGTGATGATGCCTCGCGACTCTTCTGCAAGTAAGAGGAAGTGAATATTAAATTTGATCAAATATGATGCAAGCTAAGCAAACAGTTGTTTCTCAGATAGATTTCTATCAAAGTCACCTCTCTTGTTGTTTTCAGGAAAGCCTGATGTCTCTGTGAATTGGTTTCATTAATTAAATTGGATATATTGGTGCAAACTATAATAAATTCAGATAAATAGACAGTTAAGATCACTTTTTAAAGATCACTATTCAAACAAACTGATATAAATAACATGGTATAAAGGACAAACCAGGCATAAGTAGAACAACATAAATGCATTCAAGGTTTCATTTCAACATTGGAAGACACACATGAAACACCACACTTAACTTCCTGTGTGCTGGTGATTTTTATGCATCAATTTATGGTGTTAAAGTCTTCCTGTTAACAGTATAATCCAGACCAAGCAACTCTTTCCACTCATTTTGGGCATGCAGACAGTTTTAGGACAAGATTTTTTAGACATTTTCCTACACGTGTAATAAAACCATAGACCCAGAGCCCCAATTATCAATATTTGGTGTGGCCCAAAGAGATATGGGTCTTCCCTGAGCCCTGAACTGTGCTTAGGCCTTCACATCATTGTTAGCCAGACATCTCAATATGTACAATTGGAAGTCTAACCTGCCCCCTCTGTTTAGATGCTGGGTCAATGATGTCATGGCTCATGTGAGGGTGGAAAAGCTCAGATATTCCCCAAAGGATCAGTCGATGAATCCCATAAAGCATGGCAACCATTCCTGGACTATTATAATAATGTCTATACTTTAAGAAATCAAGCAATAAAATCATTGAATAAAAATAATTTAGGGTGTAAATGTCTTTTATTTTGTCAAAATAACAGTCCTCTGCTACTTCTATGTTTTTACTGGGGGAGTGAATGCACATGCTCTAAATACTGAGAGGGACATGAACTGGAGATATACGCCCATGACTGAATTTGTGCATCAAAATACAACAATAAAATGATCCCAGCTGCAATTCTGAATGTTTTATTAACATGTTACACATGGGAGTCATCAAGATGATTCATATAAAGTCACTTTATTTTATACACAATGAAAACATACAATCATATTAACGTCTTCAGAGGAAAATAATACAGCTTTCACATGTTGTTCTGAGTCAAACAAGCTTACGTGACTCTCAACCAGTGAAGTTACGACACTAATGATGCAAACAGGACAGAGGTGTTGACTCAGATGACAGGAATTTTACACTTGAAACTGGTCTATCCTGTATACACAAATAACGCTGGTATATATACACAAACATTATATTAAAAAAAACTGTAAATAGTGCAATGTGCATAGTATCCATGTAGAATTGTTTTAGTTGTGCTGTAATACATTTTAAAATACTTCAGAAAACACAATAGAAGTCAAATTGCAACAAATAGATTTTTTTTACGAGGCCTCAACTTTATATTTTCCAAAACATACACACCTTTATTACTTATTCAAGTCTATAATAGACCAAAACAATGGAAGTAGGTTTTGCATAGATGAGGTCATATCTTGCAAGAGCACTATTGTCCACATTACGTCAGTGTGTCATTTCATGAAGGCTAGATAATTGAGAGTAGGTGGTTAGAAGTGGCGCTCCTGACAGAAGAGGCAGCTTAGAGGTCTGTGACATCATCCTCAGACCAGTCATGCTGATGCATCACTGCTGAGAGCACTGAGTCAAATTCTTCTCTCTGACGTGCAGCAGCTGGAGACCCAACACTAACATTATAATCAGTGGCAGCGTTGGGTGACTGTGTCGGCTCTTTAGCTGTGAAGTGGTCTAGAGATGCAGAAATAGGCTCTGTATCCAACGTCCACCTGTAGCCAACATAAGCTGGAGGGAATGTTATTGTGCCATCATTTTCATCAGTGATGTCTGCGCCCATATTTTGAGTCCAAGGGGGAGGTGGAGGTGTGAACAGGCCTCCTGCTACTAGCTGTCCATGGTGAAGGGCCATGTCAATGCTGCGCCGCAGGTTGATAGGAGATGGAGGCCGCATGTCAAATTCTATAAGTGACAGAATGCATTCACGTTCACCAACTTTTTGCCACAGTAGTGCAGTCTGAGAGTCAGAGCTGCTAATGCTAACAGGATCGGGCTTGTAGTCTGGTGTGGTGGACAGCTGATCATCATACGGACACATTAAGTTGTTGCTTAAACCTGCTTTGGACAGGTTATACTTTGCCCAGTTGCTTGGCATCAGGTCTTCCCAGGTTTTCTCAGATTTTCTAAGTGGCCCTTTCTGTATGCTCGCCAACACCTGACCCCACAAGCTTGTCTCCTCTGCCACTTTAGGCACCTCACTTCTTCCCTGTCCGTGATTGCCCCTTGAATGACCCCTATACATCGTCCAGAAGATCCAACATCCCAGGACAAGCAACGAGAATCCCCAAGCTAGCTCAAGAATTCTGGCCCAGAACTGACTGAGCCACCAGCCCCAGCCAAAACGCCTCCAGTTCCCCAGCAGCCCATAAAGCCAGAGGAGACTGTACATCTGCAGGCTGAAGCAGAGAAACCCGAGGAAGGCGCACACTGCTGTTACTCGCTTTGCCCGCTTCTCAACCCTCAGTGAAGGAACCCAGTGAGGCACAGACGACCTGAGAAGGGGGTGTAGATGAGAGAAAGACTTCATGAAGATCCCCATGCAGAATGGGAGGCCCCAGCAGAGGGAGAGGGTCTGCAGCAACAGAGGGAGAGCGGGGGACAAAGTTGGAGAGAAAAGGTCTGCTACAAGTAATGGAGTACAATGTGATATCGCCAGGCCTCCCACTACCCACGGGCGCTGCAGCCTTAGAGGGAAAAGTAATAATTTCAACCCTCTGAGTGTGACCAGAGCGAGGGCAACCTGCGCCCACAGGAGGAGCTGCAGAGGGACATTATGGAGTGCTGCCAGAGTGGCACGAGACAGGACCTGACGGGTGCCATAAGGATCAAGCAGAAGGAGGACACCACGCAGACTACCACTCAGGATCAGGAGAGTATTTGCCAAGATCAGGGCGTCACAGAGGGGATGAGGAAGAGTGCACGCACTGGCCATTCCTATAACTGCCAGAGCTGCGAGCAGTATGAAAAGGCTGGCTGACCCAAAGACATGTAACTCCCAAGCAAATGCCAGTGTGCGCCTCATGTCATCCCAGAGCAGATTGGTGCCATTAGAGTTTGTAAGAACTACACAAGGACTCAGACCGAGCACACAGGGACCTCTGGGTCCTGACAGGTTCTGGTTCGTTGTAGGGACAAACACATTGTTTTGGAGTTTAGGGTTGTCCAAACCTGAAAATGAGAGACAGAGAGGGAGAAAGAAAAAAGCTGTTTAATGCAGGAGCAGAGTTGGGACCAAGTCATTGTTTTGTAAGTTACATGTCAGGGGGGCTGGGGACAGTTACAACAAGTCTTATTTCTCCAATCAGAAACATGTAAGAGTCAAGACACTCATACTGCGCATGCTCACTTACAGCACTTATTGCTTTTTTTCTCTCCAAAAAAATCTCACGTTATAACGCAGACATTTATACATATACAAGTCACTGTGATGTAAATGAAAAGATAGTTCACCCAAATAAATAAATCTGTTGTCTGTTACAGCGGCATATTTATGCAATTACAAAAAATTAAAAGCAAGACTATATTAAAATGTACATATACATTTATATATGCACAAGTCATTGTGAGGTACATTGGAGTCAATGTGAAATGCAATAATTTGAATATTTCATATTACCAAAATCTTATTAGTGTAAAAATACATTCAGTGAATAAATCATCTAAAAGTAGAAATTGTATCATACTTTTTTCTTTTTTCAGTATGCCGAGAAGGGTTACTTACAGAGAGATATACCCAACAAACAAAACTCAATAACTTTTATTTGATCAATACTACTAAATCGATAAATAAAAAGTACTATGCTTATTGTGACCAAAAAAGAAGTTAATTAGTCACATTTAATATATTTTTAACAGGTTGCAACAGCCCTGTGTTGTGCTGCAGCTGTCTACAGGGTTGGGGTCAGTTGCTGCACCTGACTCCTTCCATTCAAAAGGACAAATGTAACTTTAATATATAAAAATTTGTTTGCTCTAGTCCAAATAATGTCAGATGTAGCAGAGAGAGATGCAAATAGTGTTGTGACCGTCCCCAGTCTCTCCCCAAGTCTCAGGTCTTTGCACTCCTCACAAGTCCTCAACTTTTGAGTTTCCAGTCCTAAACAAGTCATAATGTGCTCTCCATCAAATCTGAATTTGATAGATTTACAAAAATCATGACTTTTCACCCATTTGTTTAAAACAAGTTTGTTAAAATGTTACTTAGTTGTTAAGCTAATATTAGCTTAGCATTAGCTCGCTAACTATGTTAATATCAGCCTCGACTTACTGTTCTTTGTGCAGCTTCAAAAGTCCAAGTCGAGTTGCAAGTCCTTTTTGATTTTGCCATGTCATCAAGTTTATGATTCAAGTCTGACTCGTACTTGAGCCCACACCTCTGTGCAGGAAAATTCAATTTATAAACACATATTTTGTATTGATTGTGTTATTGCTAATGGAGAGTTTTATTGCATTTCATTAGTCAAGAATTAAGAACTAACAATATTTTGTAAAATGTTATCGTCGTATCCACTCAAAGTAAATTAATAATCTGACGTGCTTTGACTTCAATTAAATATGTTCACTTACCATCCAGATTATCATCATTCATAATGGATGTGTGATTCTTTTTTAACTGTTCCTCAGTCATTACGTGGCTGCCGTCCAAAAGAGCTTCCTCTGAGATCATGTGCACACTGGAGTGAGTGAATCCTGTAATTGACATATTAGCTTTGTCAGTTTCTCGGCCCTGAGCCCTTGAGTGGTGTGGAGTAAGTGCTGGCGTTGTAGTTAATGTGATTCCAGACCCAGAACGGTTTTCACTGCCAACTCGCTCAGACTTCTTTGGAATGATGAGCGTCTGTGATGCTGTACTTTCAACACTTTGTCCACTGCCCTCCACAGAGTCACCGCTGCTCTGTGAGTGGAGGATCAGTCCACTGGCCAAGCTGTCCGGGGCCTTGTTGTCTCTGCCCGTGCCTCGAGTTATTCGGACTGAATCAGAGTGGTGCAGTGAGTGAGGAGTTTGAATAAGGTTTCCAAGTGAAGAGAGAGACATGGTTAGGGTAATGAAGAGTAAAGATGAACGCCCCATTTTGACACTTTTGATGTTAAATCCAAACCCAGAAACCTATAGAACAACAAAGGAGAAACACAGGAACAGCATTAACAGGATGCATTATTTTCCACTACACTATCTTAAATAACTGAAAAAGAGTTGACAGTAGAAAACTTTCGAGAGGTTAAGTACATGTGAAGAGTCACACAGATTCCCAGATAATCAACCTTGTGTTTTAATCCTATAAAGGACAATAATTCCCCCTGTGTAATCCATTGGGTTTGCACAGTCCACAACATCTGTGGATGGTCTGTCTCAGCAAAAGTGCAACACAACTTGGCAAAAACATGGAGGTTCTCAGCAAGAGTCGGTCTGATCTCTCTGTGACCTGTGGTCACAAATGTCAAGCTGCCACAGTATTGTGCATAATAATATTCTTTTCTGCATGGCATAAATATTTGCAGGTGATCTGATACCCCAAATGCAACCTCTGTCTATTTGAGATGATAAATGAACATTATTTCTGTTTGTATATTTTAAAACTGTTCAAAACACAAACCACGAGTTTAAGAAATGCCTTGTGTCTGACTTACTGTGGAGAATTTTACTATTTGATATAACGGTGCACTCCATCAGAAACAACTACAAAGAATTAAGAAAGGCTTTAAATGCAAAGCTCCTTGTATTCTGTAAAACAACAGGATGGTTTCCCACCAGTTTTAACTACTAACAGCCATTTCACAATCACAATCCAGGTAACTGCCAATCAGGTTTTCACATATAAGGAATTTGGTTTGGTGTACTGGTGCATAACATAAACAAAAAACAGAGAAAGTTAAATTTAAAGAATAAAAAGAAATATTGCAAGAATCAAGAGACATGAACATAGCTTGGAATTAAGTTGTATTAAAAATACGAAAAAAAGATGCGTGCAGTATATCTGAATTTAAATTTAAGATCTGTGCACTTCTTAGTTTGTGCAGAAATGTGTGAAATTGTCCAAGGAAGGATAACTAACATTACCAAAACACAATGTCCCATTGCTGAAACTATCTCTCTATAAATTAAACCCAATATTTTAGGTGCTCAATAAAAGCAGATAACTCAGGCATACCTGTGATCCCTGTTGCTCTGCTTCCTTTTACTGCGTCATGAGCAGCACTCCACCTCCACTGTAGCTGCAGTACAAGCGTGTCTAACATCTGATCTTTGATGTGGGACATGAGGAGCATCACAGTGAGGGTTGAACACTTTGGATTTACAGACATGCTCACAGCCATCCAACTGACGTCTTATTCCTATTACTGCACCGGCTGCTTACTTGGCAGCCTGCCATCCTGATGGCACCTGCAAAAACAATGATAGAACTAAAACACCAGGGCTCAGTCCTAAAATAACGCACCATATTGAGGCTATCACCTTCACATGGAGAAAGTTTTTTGTAGATTATTGTCTTTTAATAAAAGCCCAGAAGCCTCACCTGTTTCTCTGCAGCAGTTGTGTGAAGGCAGGCTAAATCCCTTCTCTAAAGGATTACATTAAGTAGCACAAAGTCACATGAAGTGATAATGTGAAGCAAGCTAGACACGAGCACCCTAGTAATGTTTCATGCCAACTCACTGGCTTATCAGTTTGAAATGTATTCACATGTGAACAGTTAGTGCAAGCACAAATCCTCAAAAGGGCTTTAGGTTTACAGATACCCCTACCCAGGGTAGCACAAAACACGACCACATATTTTCATAGCTGTGACATGCTCCCTTCATGACATGGATAATCATAACATAAATATCTTATCCAGCAGAAAGTGGTGAAATTTATCATTATATTGACTTAGCATAGAATCACATAGGTGATAAAGTGCAGAGTAAAACCAATCTGGAGGTGGCGGGGGTGCCTACTTAACCTCATTTAATTTTTCATCTATAGCTTGGATTTAGTTAAAATTTGCACTGATATCTGCCCTGGTGTCTGCCCTCCACCTCAAAGCAATACCAGTCTAAAAATATCTATTAATGATAGAACTAGAGACTTTTAAACACAAAGTTGTCATAGACAAAAATGTCATACATTTTTAAAAGAAATTTACTTTTACTGAAGGTAATATATGATTGTATGGTGGTACAGCTGAGGTCATCACATTGATTAGGAAACTTGGCACAAAAACAATATATGTGTTGCAGTAAAACAAAATGTGTAAAGTGAGAAGAACATTGGATTTTATTCATGTTTATATGTAACAAAGGATGTAAAAATAAAAATCTGGCACATTTCAAGCTCCACTGTAATAGATATTGTTAGTTTTTCTACAGTTTTTTAAAATACTTATTAGTTTCAAAGTTATTCTCCCTTCTATTCTCTCTGTTAATTCTCAATGTATGTCCTAAAACTCATAAGATGAAAAACAGCATTCCAGCTTCCATACCTTTTTATCCCTCTGTGTATGTCTGTCCCATTCTCGTGAACATGATATCTCAAGAACGCCTTGAGGGAATTTCTTCAAATTTGGCACAAACGTCCACTTGGACTCAAAGATGAACTAATTTTGGTGGTGAAAGGTCAGAAGTCAAGGTCAACCTAACCTTGCATACAACTCATTCTTGTGAAAGTGATATCTCTAGAACACCTTGAAAGTATTTCTTTCAAATTTGGACTCAGGGATGAAGTGATTAGACTCTGGTGGCCAAAGGTCAAAGGTCACTGTGAACTTGCATCTGTCTCATTTCATGAAAATGATATCTCAAGAAGGCCTTGGAGGAATTTCTTCAAATCTGGCACAAACATCCACTTGGACTTAAGAATGAACTGATTAGAATTTGGTGGTCAAAAGTAAATGTGACCTCACAGTACATGTTTTTGGCCATAACTTAATACTTAATTAGCTAATTATGGCAAAATTTCACACAAATGTCTCATAAGATAAAATGATGAAGTACTGATATTTTCTTCATCCAAAAGGTCAAAGGTCAACTTCACTGTGACATCATAATTTTCTGCAAAAATACTTTTTTTTTGCCATTATTCACCATATATGTCATATCTCAGGAACAGAAGGGGAGACATTTAGTCAGATACTGACTTGGTGACACTAATCTTGGGTGTCCAAGATCTTCTGTGCTGCTGGGGGAAGATGTGTGTGAAGCATCCATGTTTTCACAGACATTGATGTGAACTGTAACTGCAATTTGACGGGTTCACTGAGGCATACAACTGCAAAGCGGTAATTCCATTTTTTTTATTATGATGTTTTTGGACTGTAAAATGTGGAGGGGTTCATCACTGCTGCCCCCCGCATGTGAAATCTTATGCCAAACATGACACGATACATGGTGAGTAGATGTCATGCATACTATATGATAAAATGTATAAAGAATTGTTATTCATGGCCACCACTTAGATGAATCTTATTAGGTTTAAACTATGACTGCAGGCAGTTTTATTTGAGTTAAAATATTAATAAACAGGTATTACTCCCACCACCACTTCCACCACAGAATCCCTGCAGAACCACAGATACTCTGCAGTGAGTGTGGGAATTAACTCTTCCCTGTCCAGTCTGTAGGGGACACAGCCTATGCACACAGCACATCTGTGCCGGTCCACCTTAAGATGAGCGAGAGGCAGTTTGTTGTGGAGCGTACTGGGGGAGGCCCTCAGCGGCACATGCCTGGCTCTTTAAGGCAGACTGGGGAAGTTAGATTTTGTTAAAGGTACATGCATTCAAATGTTTACCAGGCGTCACCAAAACATCCCTCACAGTCATATTAACGCTGAATCAGTTCATATAAGTTTATCTGTCAGTTTTAAATTATTTAAGTTAAAACTTCCACAGACAAAAGTATAATGATAGAAGGTGTAGTCTGACAAATAAGGTCATAAACCAGCTTTTTACAGAGTTTTTGAACACATCTCATATATATATTCTGGCCTATGGAGATTATCATGAGGCAAAAAATAAAATAAAATAAATCAGTTAAAGACAACACAGTTTTACATTAAGTGTGAATTTTGATTCTTTTAGAGAATAATCTATATAAATAATTTTCATTCAGATTTAATATACCATCTTTACATCTATCTGACTGCATATATATGAATGCTTATTCTCACTTTACCTGTTTTTTCTTCAGTTATTTCCCCTCTCTGCTTTTCAGTGCTAGATAATAAAGAAAAAGTAGTAATAAATAATAATGCATGGCTCAAAATCTCCCAGTATTCGTGTGATCGATTTTGAATTGACCAAATTATGGTTGCAGCATCATTACAGCCTATGTGATGCTGCACACTGAGCTGCATGCCTTGTCTACATGTCATGTCTCAGGATGGGGACTCTTGTGAACAGCACACCGCTGCAGGCCGCCTCCTGGTAGAGCAGTCTGGTGAGGAGCAGCGTTGTTTTCGGGGCCTATACTTCCGTCATGTTATATCTCTCTGCATAAACACTGTGGAGTTTTGTTGCATGTGTGGCTGTGTGGGTGTAGGTCGTAGTAACACCACTCGGAATCCAACTCGGATGCGTGAACCTGCGCTTTGCAGGAGCAGTTAAACTTGTTTTTGCACCGCAGCAGCGGCAGCAGCGTGCCTGGATCTCTCCCTGAAACAAGCAGACGTCAGACCTCGCCTTCTCGCTGCTGCTGCTCTTACACTTTTATCGCAATTCAAATCACAGCATTGCTTGCGGGGTTTGCACCGCAGATACACGGGCTATGTGGCGGAGTGGACGGCATGCTGGTGGAAGCTGTTAGACGTTTATCGGCTTTTTAGTTTTAAACACCGTGCCTTGGCGGAAAGGAGAGGATTTCGTTTTATTTAAGGTAGCATGACAGGATCCAGAGCCCTCGAGCTAGCTGGCTAACGCTAACACGGTGGTTAGCTAGCGTCATGTTGTTGCAATGAATGGACTGTTGCTTTAATGTTGAACTTGTGCTGTGAGCAAAATATGTAGCGTAATTGTATAATTTACAGTAGACATCACATTAATAGTCGGCGGTGTTAAATACAGTTAGCTAGCAAGCTAACTGCTCATATGGGCTGTGACAAAACTGCCAAGCTAACGTTGCTAAGCTAGCTTGCTAACCGTAGCTGTAACGTAGACAATGTTATTAGACAGCACATAAAGTCAAGCTTATATATTGTGGGTGCTCTATAAACACTTAATCACAATTATCTTTTATTACATAACATTTTAGACGTAGCTGTGAGTTATATCTGTGACTATAATGTTTAAGTTATAAGTAAAAGTTGAGGCGCAGCACTCATTGTATTACAAGCCAACATGCACTTTGTCCTGTGTGCTTCCAATATTACTCCACCGTCCTCCTATTTATCTAGCAGGGTTTTAAATGGTATTATTTAGCTAATTATGTCTGCTTGTATAATTACAATGCCTCCTCTTCATTAGAATACTCTTCATTATAGATTCCTGTGCTTTCAGTACACTCCATTGTACATGTGAGCTGTGTTGGACTTGATTAGACTCCCAAATGTATGAAAATGTGTTCCCATCTCTCCCAGGTCAATTGAGGATGAATGAACAGGAGAGTGGGGTGGTCTCCTTTGATGAATATGTGCGACAGAAGGCCCGCACTGTGCCTCAGCACAGGATGAAGGAGTTCCTGGAGTCTCTTGCCAAGGGCCCAGAGGTGCTGCAGGAGTTCAGCCAGCAGGGAGGGGCAGCCACCACCACCACAGCCATGGTGTACCAGCAGCAGGGCGCCAACTGTGTCTACGCAGACAGCACAGAGGTGGCTGGCTCTCTACTAGAGCTGGCCTGTCCGGTAAGGGCAGGTCTCTTTTTGTTATGGTTGTTGAATGATATTATTGATGTTCTTCACCGTGGTGCAATCTGCTGCACTTCCTATGTGTACGTGCTTTATGACAGGTACAGGTGACCTCGGCAGACATTTCACCTCACCTGTCTGTGCATCAAGAGTCTGAACAGCAGCTTCAGGTGCAGGTTAGTTTATATTGCAATGTCAGTTTCTCGCACTGTGATATACTGTGTTTACATTGCACAATACAGATGGAGCCTGCGGGGTATAGAAATGCTGTCATTGCTCACTGCCAAGAGGAAAACAAATGAGAAGACAGTGTGGTATTGGGGTAGATAATTTAGATTCATTATAGCTGGAGTGAAGTAGCTTTGTTCTCTCAGCTCTGATGCTTTCACCCATTCTCTGTTGAGAAAAGGAGGTGAGGAAGGATGTACGATTCCATTTCAAAACTAAATTGTCAGATTCTTCTCATCAGTTCTTCATCTTTTCCTTTGAGACTATAGCTGCCATTTTACTGGTGATATGATCATATTGTCCATAGTAAGATATTCTATTGTTAATGCTTTTAGGTAACTCCAAACATAAAATTGTAATAATAAATCTACATTCCGATTAATGTGCACTCTTTCTTAAATGCGAGCTGCCTTGTGTGTCCATTCAGCAACACATTCACTCAGTTTTGTTATTCATTTTCTAGTGGTTATTACCCTCTCTCTCTGCTCCCTACTGGTTGTTAGGAGGTTTGGCTGTGACTACACATTAAAGTGGGATCGATGATTCACCTTCTCTCCACTGCTGCACTTGTGCCTCTCACTGATTAAGTTTATGGATATGACTTAAAGGGACAGTTAACCCCCAAATCAAAAATACAAATTTTCCTCTTACCTGTAGTGCTATTTATCAGTCTAGATCATTTTTGTGTGAGTTGCTGAGTGTTGGTGATATAGGCCGTAGAAATGTCTGCCTTCTCTCCAGTTCAAGGGAACTAGATGACACTTGGTTTGTGGTGCTCAAAGTGCCAAAAAATACATGTGAAATACTCAACAGCAATGTCTCTTTCCAGAAATTGTGACATGGTTACTCAAGATAATCCACAGACCTTGTTGTGAGCAGTTTTATGTAGGAACTATTTTCTTTCTACCAAATTACATCCACAACTGTATCACTGTGCAGAAAGAAGTGTGCATGTACTGCTAGCTCACCTAGCACCATTGAACCAGCTAACATTACAGCTCAGCCAAAGAGGACACCATAAATGTTTGCATCATCAAGTACAAGCCTCTCAGCCATGAGTAGATGCACACTTCCTTCTGTGCTGTGATTCAGTCGGGTGTATTTAGGTATAGTTTAATAGACAGAAAATATATCTTACATGAAGCTGCTCAAAACAAAGTCTGTGGATCATCTGGATTATTTCATCTCTCTTTCCTTGGTTAAATTCACTGATACACTGTGATGTGTAGACGGGTTGACCTGCTCAATATTGATAGTTTTTGTTAGTGCAGTTTTGCATTTCATCATCAGAAATGTCATAATTAAATTGGAGACAAACTCACTTTATCATCTAAAAAGTATTCCACAGTGCGTCCTTGATCAGTAAGGTAAGTCATTGCTTGTTATGACTGCTGACCGGCCTCTTTCTCTGTGCCAGGTTCAGATTCAGGAACAGCAGGGCCAAACAGTTGGCCAGGTTCTTCAGGTGGCCTCGCCCTCACAGCAGGACCTGCAGGGAATCTCAACAGCCCATCTTGTACAGCAGGGAGAGCTCACAGAGGAGCAGCAGCAGCAGGTAAGGGGTTTATTTAAGCGGTCACCCATATCGAGTGCATCCATGTGGTGCTGGTTTGTGAATGTATCAACTGTTGTTTCACAGATTCAGGCGCAGCTGGTTGCAGCTGTAGCTGGAGGACAACAAATCCAGTTGTCGAGTGGACAACAAATCCAGTTTCAAGGAACACAGCATATTCAGCTGCCAGGCGGCCAGCAGATTCAACTTCAGGCTGGCCAACAGATTCAACTACAGGGTGGCCAACAGATTCAACTACAGGGTGGCCAACAGATTCAACTACAGGGCGGCCAGCAAATTCAGCTACATGATGGCCAACAAATTCAGCTACAGGGTGGTCAACAAATTCAGCTACAAGGTGGTCAACAGATTCAGCTACCAAGTGGTCAACAGATTCAGCTACAAGGTGGTCAACAGATTCAGCTACCGAGTGGTCAGCAGATCCAGATTCAGACCATAGAGGCCATGTCTCCTTCGCATCAACAGGACTCTCCCAGAGAGGCAGAGAGGAGGTCCGCCACTGTCTCAACTGTTCTCCAACCTGCCAAGAAGCGTAAGGTGGATGTCCCTCTATCTGTGTCGTATGCTGTTCCACAGGGCCAGCAGGTGGCCACAGTTCTAGCCATCCCTCAAGGGCAGCAGCAGAGCTACGTGTCCCTACGACCAGATCTGCTCACTGTTGACAGCGCCCAATTGTACAGCGCTACAGGAACTATCACAGGTCCCACAGGTGAGACGTGGACCATCCCTGTGTACTCTGGTCCACAGCAGCAGGGGGTAACCCACATTGCCATACCACAGGACTCATACAGCACAGTGCAAGTTACCACCACCAACGGTAAGGACAAAATGTCCCCCGGTTCCTCTTCAAGATCCGCAGATGTGCAGTCGGCCTCCGCTGGGACGCAGGAAGAAATCGTACAGACCCTGCAGTTCATGAACGGGAACATTCACATCCCTGTGGCAGTGCAGACTGTCGGAGGGACTTACAACACTACACAGTCAGTACACATATGGGACCCAAGTCAGCAGCAGAGCCAAGGAGACGAGGGACAAGAGCAGCAGCTCCATCTGCAGGTTTGGGCAGACTTTTTCATAAACTGAATTTGTCCTATAGCTCAATGCACATTTAAAATGTATATTGTATCTTCATGCTATGAGGTGAATGAAAAATATGGCAGACATGTATCGTTACAGTCAGGAACAGTACATCCAATCTGCCAATTCAATGCCGCTGATTGGTCTTACAAACACGTCTTGCTGTTTTGGAACTATCAGTATTAAAATTCACTGGTTTCTATTTAACTTATGTGTTTTTTTTACACTGGTCTTAAAAGTGACGAATTATTGCTGCTTATTCATACAATTATTTGGCTGAATTCTCATCATGTTATTACAGAGATGTGTTTTATTCTTGCTGCTGTCTTTCCCAGAAAGCATAAACTGTGATGCTTTTGTTTTGGTCTTGCGCAGGGTCACATGGAGGCAGAGGCTCACGCTGAGCCGCCTACAGAGATTCTGGTTCCTGTTTGCCTAAAGCCAGAGGAGGGCCTGGAGGTCTGGCGTCTTTGGGTGACACGAAAAAACGCAGAGCTAAACAAGCAGGAAAAGACAAAGCTCGCACCCATAGGACGTAAGTCGGCTATTAATTATTTGAACATGTATTCATATTTGTCAAACACTGTCTATCATTACACATTACTTACTCAAACCACTAGAAGCAATAAAATTTAATTCCCTGGTCATATTGTACTTCTTAATAACCCTTTATCTGCTTGATACTGAGAAATAATCGTGTTTAGTTTACAGCACTGATAAAAGCTTTGCCTCTGCTCATCTCTCTGTGGCTGCATACAGGTCGTCAGCCGCTGCGTTTCCAAGAAGACTTGGTGTCCAGCGCAGTAGCCGAGCTGAACCTGGGTCTTTCCCTCATGACGCAGGAGGCACGAGGATCAGAGGAAGAGCAATTCACATCTGACGTTCTATATTATGTTTTCTTGTGTATACAAAAGGTTTGTATCCCCATGATCAAATGGTGTATCACGCCAAAATGCTGTCTAATTTTAGTTTTAACTTTCACATTTATTTTTTCTTTTAGTACCTCACGGAAAATGGACGTGTGGATGACATCTTCTCTGATCCGTATTACACACGTTTTTGTGGGTGTTTACACAAAATCCTGGATGGTTGGAAACCCAGTGTCCATCCTTTAGGTAAGAGAGACTCAATATTTGCTTTTCTATTTGTTATATAGAGAGAATTCCTCACTGTTTGTTTTCATCTCAGGTTATGTCATTCCAAGTCATGTGACAGAGGAGATGCTGTGGGAGTGCAAACAGCTCGGTGCACATTCACCATCCACGTTGCTTACAACTTTAATGTATTTCAACACTAAGTAAGTCACCGCCTCTCAGTACTGGATGTCCCGAATCTGTTCTCTTTAACATACAAAGACTATGTTTGGTGTGTTTAGGAAATTTGAGTCTAAAAAAAAAGGCAATTTTGAAATGGAAATTGTGAAGGAACCCTCTAAGTATACTTTAAGAAATCCTTACTTTCCTCAGACTTAAATTCAAATTCAGTTACTGGCACAAACCAAGACATGCATTTAAGATGTAATTACTGCGTATGGTAAAAAAAAAAATATATATATTTCTTTGTCACAGGCATTTCCACCTGATGACACCAGAACAGCACATGAAAGTAGCTTTCTCCAAAGTCCTGAGGCACACGAGGAAGAACCCCGCCAATGCCAAGGACAAAGCAACCAGTATCCGCCTTCTCAAAGGACAAGGTCCCCACAGCGCAGCACAGAAAGGTGCTCAATACAGTAAGCATTACAGTGAAGTCTTTCTATGAGTCACAGCCTTTGACAGTAGACGTTACTGACCTGTTGCTGTGTGACGTCTGTTTTAGGAAACGATGACATGTACGAAGAGCAGATCGAGGATCCTGAGAATCCTCTTCGCTGCCCCATTAAACTTTACGACTTTTATCTCTTCAAATGGTGAGTGACTCTTGATCCCATGAATACTGTGTAACTGGATACTTGGGTATTTTTTTAACCTGGACCCTATTGTCCCATGTTTTTGTGTCTAAGTGACTAATGGAGACAATTTTTAGAGCGAAAAAGGGTGCAATGTAATCCCTACAGGCAATTGTGCATAGTCAATGTATGTCCATTAAAAGTTCTTGCATTTGCCACTGACAGGCTCAGATTGTTATTGTAAGTGTCTAAAAACACTATGGAAAAGACCCTACAGAGAAATTAAACATTTTTCCTCACTTTTCAGTGGTCTGTTACTGTGACCAAGTCGCACTCAAGGAGAAGTCTTGTTTTAAAATCTCATGAGAGGTGACTTGTTGGAGCAAAAACAACAGGGGAAATGTAGGTTAGAGTTGGAGAGAGGACTGCAGGGAAGAGTTTGTTGTGTGTAGTACAGAGAGCATTGCTCAGTGTTTTCAGTGTCATGGCTGAATATTTCCCTGATTTTGACAATGTTGAAAAGTCCATGAGATTTCAAAACAAGACTTCTCCTGGTTACACACACTGACAAACAGACTGGATCAGGAAAAGGTGAGAAAAAGCTTTTAATGTTTCTGTAGGCTCTTTCCTAAAATGTTGTTAGATACTTAAAATAACAATCTGAGCCTGTCAGTGGCCACAACGGTCTCTCTCAGTAGTGGACCAGTTTTAGAAATTGTTGTCTCCATTAGTCACTTAAACACAAAAACATGGAAAAATTGGGTCGAGGTTGAAAATACCAAAGTCTCCCTTCAAGTGCATGTATATATACCTCGAAAATACTTACTCTTTTCTTTTCCAGTCCTCAGAGTGTTAAGGGACGTAATGATGCATACTACATGACTCCAGAGCCTGTTGTTGCACCAAACAGTCCGATGTGGTACTCCTCTCAGCCCCTCACGAGCCAGCAAGTGGAGCACGTGCTGGCCCGTATCCTCGTGGTCCGAGAGATCCAGGATATCATCAGCCGTCATGAGCTGAACTGAGCGGGACTGGTCGGACTCATGGGAACTTTTTCTCCAGTCACTGATTGTTGACTATGCAGTATCCATCCTGACTCTATAAACCTCAGTGACCATCATCTCAAATCAAATGGAACAATCATCATTTCTCCCGGAGGAGTGCATCATCAAAGCAAAGATTTTTTTTTTCCTCTTACATTTTGTTTTCAGCTGATGGGTTGGACTGTTCTTTCTCTTGACTACCTTTGTAAGCCATTGCCTCTGTAACCTTTAAACTGGCATGTAAGGGAGGCTTTAGTCTCACCACTGCTGGACTGTGATTGACCTCCTGCCCTCTGAGCTCAGCAGAGGTGGTACATCTTCCTGTAAAAGTATCAGTATGATATGAGGATATTTAACCATTCACTACTTAACCTCACAGACTGTTTACCACATCTTCAAAGTCCCACTATGATACATGACATCTTAATGGACAATGACAGGGACCACTGCTCACAACTCTTTTTGTATACTGACTGTATTTTGGATCACGTATTGTTACGTTCAAAGCTGAAGAACTTGTGCCTGTTTTCAAAAACAACGTCATAATTTATGCTTGTGGATTATTGGAGTCGAACCTCAGATATATTCACAAGGTCAAAGTGCTATATAACGTAGTCATTCAGGAGATTGGAAATATATTTTTTCTCAGGTCAAAGCTAGTGATTTAAACACCCATTGAGGACTTTTGCCAACATATTCCTGTATGTATGTACAGTAGGTGATTAAACAGGATGTGCAGATGGGAACACCTTTGTTTAGCTAACACAGTATCAGTCCTTGTATCAAAAGTCATGACAAGCAATTCAAGAATGGAGAGTATTCAACGCTGTGTTGTCTGTAGAAATGCAACTGACATTTGAAATGAGGATTAGTTGTGGGCCTTCTTAAAATGCGTCCGTAGCCTAGCGGTGCCTCCTCTGAGATGACATGTACATACATTGACAAAAACAGTGATGATACAGTCCTGCTTCATTTGTTTATTACTAAAAATGAGTTGTATAGCACTGTACAGTCATTTTCCTTTTGATAATTCTACATAACCTCACAGTAACCAAGCTTGAGCTCCCATTTAACTTTTAACGGGACACATAATATACTTTATGATGCAGTCTGAATCCGTCACAGCTGATTGCAACGACATTTCAACGTCACTTGGATTGCAAAGAATTCAACAAAAAAGGAACGATGTGGTTATTTATCGTCCTCCTTATCAGGCAGTGTTAAATTCAGTCGATGCAACGCTTGTGAGAAGTATTTAGGCAAGGGACACGACACGCTGATGTTGGCTTGTTTGGCTCCTAGAAGCGTCAGCTGTCGAGCGTGCACATGAAGAGGAAGATGGCGGATCTTGCTCTGTTCCAGTCCGAGCTTTCCCAGCACACGCTCCGGTAATTTCTGTGCAGCGAAAAGAACAAATGCGTGAATTATTTTAGAAGATAGAGATTCTTAGTGACAGACACTGAGCTCTTGCAGACATTTCGGTCCTCCTATCCATGTTTGTATATATTTAATAATATTACCAAGTGCAAGCACCAGAAATTCAACTTCCACACTTGACATGAATTAAAGCACGACCCAGCAAATTAAAAAGGCACTGTTTGGATGCCAACAGGGTAGGTTTGAGGATCAGTAAGACCATAAAAGTTACTAGTTTTCTAAAGTCCACAACCTTAAAGATACGCTGGATTTGACTAAAAAAACAATGTATGGACTCATACAGAGGTAATCCCTCTCAGTCATCACTTCTGACCCACTAGAAGTGTGCGGTGAAACTCTGCCCTCTGTATTTTCTGTGTTAGAGGCGTTTATGGGTGCTCGGGTGAGGCTGGGGCTTTAGGAAAAGGTAGTGACCGGGTACCAGACCGTAAGCAGCAGGCATCCAAGAGACACAGCACCAGAAAACATGCAAATATAGTGAGGCTAAATGCCAGAAGAGAGTGAATCTGGGGTTGTGAGTATATTAAACAGTCACTGACTATCCTAACTTTTAAGGCAGGACAAGTAGGATTATCCTAAAAATAAAATATAGAATCATACAAAAATAATCTCTCAATCATCACCTATGACAGAGAAACTGCCCTCAGCTTGTTTTTTTCCTGATTTTGTTGTGTTAAAGGACGTTTCAACTATTAGGCAGTGGTGTGTAGCCCTCAGGCAGCATGCAGGGTGTGCCACATCATAAGCACGCATTAATAGAGCTGGGCCAGCTTTGAATGCTGTGTTTACAAACTGCAACTGACAATTCCTACTTATTCTGCCTTCAAAGTGGTATAATAAGACCTAATCAAAATATTTGCTAAGTGGGAGGGTGATGACATTGCAGGATGGCGGCTGGCTCGTCCTCAGCCCACAGTTTGACAGTTCGCATTTCAGTTCATCAATGAGATACGAAGGCTATATCTGTACATATTTCACTGTAACCTCTTGATCTGAAGTCTAACCATAAACTTTAAAACTGAGGCTGACGTAGTCACCATGACATCACCCACTAGTTTGTAGACTACCGTTTTGAGCTATTGCCATCTTGGTTATTGTGAGCCAGAAGCTACAATATTTGGACGAGAGGGTGGCTCTAAGAGGACAGTGCGGTGGTAGGGACTTGTCGATCACAAGGCAACAATGCCTTACAGTACACCCTGCTTAATCGTCTCTTTTACTCTAAATAAAACCGTGACTTTCAAAATGAACATAACGTGGTATTGAAGAAGTCTCAAAACTAGCAACTGAGACTATGAACTCATTAGGAAAATGTTGACATGTTGAGGTAATAAATCAAAATAGAAGCAGGGTCATTTTCTCATAGACTTGAATACAATCTGACGTTTTTTGCAACCAGTGGAGTCGCCCCCTGCTGGACATTATTAATGCAGGTTTAGTAAGCATAGAGTGGCCTTGGGATGATGTTCCTCTGAAGGCCGATGCAGAAGTTAGCGTCGCACTGGTTCCCTCATCAGAAAGCCTGTGGGGCTTGTTCCACTGGATTTTGGATTATTGATAATTAGCTCCATGGCAAACAAACATTTATGATACTTACATGTTTTGTTCAGCAAGATCATCTTCACAAATGAAGATGACTGTCATAATTACTGAAGCCTAAATGCAATTGCCAGAGGTAAAATGCTAATGCCAGGCTATAAATGAACTACGCTACAGTCGCATGACCTAAAGTCACCACTTTGACAAGACTGTTAAGCTGTGTTCGGCGCGGCTTGTTGTGATGTAGTTTCCTTTAGCCACTTGTTAGCAACTGCCTTCTTTAAGACACATAAAAGCTTCAAAATTCACGAGTGGGGTGTTTACTTAGGTATTTTACGTTGTAGAACAAAATGTGAAAGTCTCTGTGTGAACCACAGACCTTATTTCAGGAGTCTAACCAAAAACACATTCAAAAAACCCACTGACTTTGACACGAGGAAACTGAGTGGTAAATTGCTAACTCATTCCCAAGTTTAGGACTCATTCCGTGGGCACTGTACTGGCTTTACTTTTCAGACCCAAGGTCTAACTCCTTGGGTGTAGCAACATAAAACCACACAGGCTACTTCTCATATTCACTTTCTGCCGCCAAAGGCAAAAGAAAGAACGAATACGGCACATGAACACAGGGCTGTCAGCAGCTAAATAAGTAATGTCTTATCTGACTAATCTTGGTTGCGACTGCCCCATCTCGCCTGTAGAATAAGTGTGTCTTACACAACCATCATGCACATTGAACTGGGATATTTTAACAGGCATACACTTTAAAAAGGAATATCTGCAGCTTGATGCCACAGTATGCAGAGTACAGCTTTAACACCAGATAAGCCTCAGTTTGTCAAAAAGCAGCTGATAATATACCACTCTTGCTTAAGTATTATTTGATGGAAGTGGTATGCAGCCAATACTCTATTGGCATTTGCCACTTGTTAACACACTCCTGTGATACACTGCAAAGATATTTTACCTGAGGTGCCAGTTTGCTCCAGTGGGAATATTTGTGGTCACCAAGAATGGGGCATGTCAGAGCGAGTGCCATGTGAACTCTCATCTGGTGCTTCACTCCTGTGAGCACAAGGAATCAGACATGTAGAAAAATGCGTCTTCGATAGAAACGTAATCAACTGAACAGTCGTCTTCTTACCAGGAAAAGGCTGGAGCTCCACGAGGCTGCAACCACTGCTGCTGTCCAACACTCTGTACTTGGTCACTGCAGCGTGGGCTTGCCGATGGGCGCGGACTTTGGTCACACCATCGCCTGCATCATTCATTCTGTAAAGAGGACTTAGACCCATCTGAGATTTCAAAGAAATAAAGTTAATATGAATAGGTCTACAATAACATCAAAAGTATTTAGTGTATAACATGAAACATGGAAAAGAAAGTATCTCTAACAACAGCTAATTATAAGAGCATCAAAACCACAGAAGAAGAGACACCTTGTAGTGTGGCTTAGAACCTGTGACCTCTCTCTCTATGATGGGGATGTCAATCACTCCTTCAGATGGAACAGGCACACCGACTGTGATGACCCTGAGGAGGAACAGTGCACACATGAACAACTGAACAACATGTTAACTGCAGCATGAGGTGCGGCAGTATGGACGCCTCTTCTATCCCCTCGCCGTATCTTACCAGTACTTTCTCTGCACTTGGTTATTTCTTTGAAGGTTGAGGATGTGCTCCACTACTTCTTCCCTCCTGGCCAGCAGGAGAGCTCCTGTCGTTTCCTTCTCCAGCTTCAGACAGGGGAGCAGCTGAGAGTCAGACTTGATCTTCAGCCCATCCATCATTTGGGCAAGAACAGGAAGCACAGAGGAGATGGACGTGACCCTGGAGTCATCTGAGAGCCACAGCAACAGAAACAAATGTGCATGCAATAAGGTCCAGATACTCCAACTTCAGCATGATTTGAGATTTCTGACTCTAGTTTGTAGTTAACACCTATTCCAGTGCTGATACTGCAGTATACAATGTGTGTAATCACCACCACTTGAAGAGAACCCAACCATAAATCAGCCGATTAATATTAATGGCCAAAGTCTTCTTACTATCTGTATGAGCACATACAGTATGTTGTCAGATAAACAAATAAATTTGGGTCTTCAATTTAAGATGTTTTTCATAATCAATAATAATCTTTTGGTCTACAAAATGGTCTACAAAATGGTTGAATAAAATGTCCGTCACAACTCCCCGAAGAGCTGAAATTTTTTATTAGACTGACAGAATGTTAATCTGCAACACATTTAATAATCATTTGATCCCTTATACGTAATATTTGCTGGTTCCAGTTTATCAAATGTGTGGATTTGCTGTTTTTCTGCATTGTATTTCATTTAAAGTTGAATGTCTGACTTGTGGACTTGGCAAATAGGACATCTGAATATATGGTGGGTCTCTTATGATGGGTATTCTTCTTTCTTCCTTAAATTTATTCTACTGAATTAAAAAGATAATCGACAGCATAATTGATCACAAAAATAATCAGCAGTTGGGTAAGTCCAAAACAACAGAGATGCTAGAAATTATGACATATATGAAACTGCAACCAAAATATTAGTTGCACTTCATTTGAATGGGAAAACAGATAATTGGGTTTTTTTTCTTTCAATCATCTAATTGATTAATCAACTACTCGTTTCAGCTCTAAAGAAATAATTGTACATGCATGATCTTATTTTTCTTACCAAATACCATAAAACAAGCTGTGTTTTACTGAACTCAAAACTAAATCAGTGTAAACATCAGTAATGTTAGCTGTTGGTTTACCTCTGACAGGAACACCATAGGGTTTGTTGATGACAACCACGTCTTTGTCCTGGTACAGCAGGTTTCTGTGCAGGTGTTTGGCCAGCACGTTGGGATGAACATTTTGGAGCTGCAGACTGAACCGTTTCAGCTCCATCACCCTCTTCTGCTGCCCGGACAGCTGAGGCTCCTCCGTCTGAGGCTTCGTCTTCTCCTGCTGAACCTTCCGGGCCAGGTCGATCGCCCTCAGGCGGGGTTTCTCTCTCGTGTCGGAGCCTGGATCGGAACCTGGATCAGAGCTTGGAGTCTGTTTAGCGGCGGTGGTGTTGCTCCGGGTGAGGGACGGAGCTGCCTCCGGACACCGGCGCCAGTTTTTCCGCGGTCTGACCAGAGAAGAGACGGTGTTCAGGCCAGACCTCCAGTTACTACAAGCTATTCTTCCACAGCTGTTCATTGTGGCGTTTAATTTTAGCTTAACGGTTTACATTAGCTTGAAGTTACAAACATAAACTCCAGAGGACACATGTTCTCCGTTTCCGGCTTTCGACTTCCGGGTCGCGCCTTTCAGAATAAATGCGCACAAGCTTTATTTTCCACACAATTTAAAAAGCAAGACCAATAATTTAGTAATTTTAGTAGTGATTTTAGTGAAACTTACACTCGTCCAGTTAAATAAGTGTCTCTTTTTGGAGTGGTGGTTGATATAGACTGGATTGAACGTCATAAAAAATATGACCTGCAATTTTTCTTCACGTAACAAAATTGTCAAACTGCTCTAAAAATGCGCTTTCATAAAAAACGAAGGACCAGCTGATGGCAGGAAAAAAAATATGTGACCCTTAAAAAAAACAATAGTAATCTGAAAACAGTGTAACTGTATATGAAGCAACAACTTCCGGTAGCGGTGTGTCGTATTTCCTTTTTCTGTTAATAGGTATGCTCGTTTATCATCACTTCCCAGTTTCCTGAAGCAACTAAATGTAGTGGTGACTTAATAGCACCGCCCACCTGGTAGATACCTACATTCAAACCAAATGCATTATTGTCACCGCAAGTTCCTCTATGGCTGCATATTGGGAATACTTCACACAATGTTTGGTTTTATTGTTGTTTTTCTGTAAAATGTAAGATTGTATTTCCCGTCAAGGCTCTGAAACGATATTACTCATGCTTTGCTGGACCAGAAACGACTCGCAGACTTCGTTAAATCAGACGGAGAGGTTCACATTTTGGTTTTACAGAGTATGTTTTGTATGAAAAAGCTGCAGACATGAGGATCACAGACAGCGTGTTGCGAAGTTTCAGGGTCGCGAGAACATACCGAGAAAACTCTCAGAAAGTAAACTGCGTGGACTTCAGCCCAAATGGTGAAAATGCGATATCGAGCAGCGATGACGACTGCATTGTGTTGTATGACATCAGAGAGGGGAAGTAAGTGGCCAGTATCACCACATTCACAAACAAGAAGTGACTGTGTAATGCATGCTTAAAATATATGAAAAGAATGATCAATTTCCATATCTTAATTGTTTAAATACATTTAGATAACCTGGCCAATTGAATGTGTTTAGACAATGGCAGTACAACATGTTTATTACTGTTCAAAATTGTTTAAATATTCTGTCCCTTTTCAGACCTAAAAGGACCCTGTACAGTAAGAAGTATGGAGTCGACCTCATCCGCTACACACATGGAGACACACAGACAGTGGTCTACAGCTCTAACAAGCTAGATGGTAATAACTCAGCAGTGACAGTCAGCTGTTGGCACAAAGCACCAAACACACACAAACACTAAAATGCCAGTATAGAGCAAATATGTGTGCTCTGATATGTTTTGTGTCTTGTAGATACTATCCGATACCTGTCACTCACTGACAACCAGTACATCAGGTATTTCCCAGGTCACACTGCAAGGTTAGTAACATAGGGTGGACAAAAATGTTGTGTGCTGTATACAGATATGAATAAAGAAGTTTATTTCAAATCACTAAGCAATTATGAATACAAATTGTGCACACTAGGTGGAAAACTACCATCAAAGTATATGCACATTAGGGCTGTATCTAACATTTATTTCTGTAATGGGTAAATCAACGACTAAATCATCTAACAGTAATTTTCACAGCTGAATTATCCATTGATTGTTTTATCTCGATAATCAAATAGTTGTTTCATCCCTAAAATGTCAAAGAATGGGGGAAAATGTCCATCAGTGTTTCTCAAAACCCAAGATGATGTTCTGAAATGTCTTGTTTTGTCCACAACCCAAAGACATTTAGTTTGTTTTCAAAGAGGAGTAAAGAATGCAGAACATACTCACATTTAACGAGGTGGAATCAGAGAATTTGACCTTTTTCCTTCCTGAAGAATAAGTCAAACCAAATTATTGATTATAGAATTAGTTGGTGATTAATATAATCAATTGTTTGAGTAGTCATTGCAGCTCTATATATCAATTAATCATTGGTCTTCAAAACATCAAAAACATCTAAAAATGACCATCACAAATTCATGTTATCAACTGCCTTCTTTTTTTTTGTCCAACCAACGGTCCAAAACTCAAAATCTTCAGTTTACTATAATGTAAATTAAGGACAAGTAGCATATCGTCACATTTTAAAGGGATTAAACAAGAAAATATTTAGATTTTTTTAATCAAAAAATTGACATCAATTTTTATTTGATTATCAAAATAGTTGCTGATTATTTTTGTGTTGATTGACCATTTGATAAATGAACTTATTATTGCAGCTCTAATGCAAATCCTGTATTTTGTAACACTTATTTACTTGATGATGTGCAAACCAAGACGAAACAATATGCATTTACACATGATCTCAAAATGTAGATTTTTATACTTCCTTCAACTTTTTTACTCTAATATGCTCATAACAAATTTGAGGGAAAATGTGTGCTCACGTTTTTACTCAGTGTTTGACAAACTCACAAAGTTTTTTTGTTAAATTGTATTTCTGAACAGCATAAACACAGAGTATGAGCATGTTTATCTCTTTCACGACTACAAGTTTCACTTTGTCTTATCTGGTCTTTTCTTGTCTTGTTTTACCCTCTATAAAATGAAGGTTAAAGTTTGTTTGTTTTGTGACTTCTTTTTTTTTTGTTTTTTAAGAGTTATCGCTCTCTCCATGTCACCTGTGGATGATACGTTTATCTCGGGCTCGTTGGACAAAACGATCCGGATCTGGGATCTGCGTGCTCCGCACTGTCAAGTGAGTAGTCAGGCTGGAAAATGACACTTCCTCTGCTCTCTGTAATCAGTCACTCAAGTGTATAATTACAACTGCTGCTACTAAAGCTGTTAACTGCTTTAGATCAGGATGTTCCGGATTAATGCACCTGAAGGGACTGTACGTAACTTAATTACCAAACCCCCTTTAAAGAAGCACTTGTCCTTTGACCACTGGGTGTCCTCAGACACTGTCTGCTGTCTCAACTGAAAGATAATGCTGTCAGATATTATACTGTAAACAAAGGAGGGAGAGACATAAACGTGAGCACTGAAAGACAGAAAATGCAGTTATTAAAGATGGAGTAGGCGGAAATCTGAAAAAGGCAAAAAAAGAAAACTGGCAGAATTTGAAAATCCCCTCCTCTCTGCCCTAAGCTCCTCCCACCAGACGACCACGGGCATATGCACATGCTTCATACAGTGACCCAGTGTTTCCCATACATTGATTCATTTAATCTGATTTCATTGTAGCCTTACACACAGCACATTTACTCAGCCTCTTCTTGCCCTGCTCTCTCTCCGTTAACCATAACATGAATGAGCCAAGAATTAGCTAGCTAGTCACCTCACCTCGAATTCAGCCAGCGTAACCCCCCAGTGCCTGGTGTGACAGCAGACTGGTTGCCAGCGACAGCGCCAGATCTAACCTGTTGATCCAGCAGGGAGTTGGCGCTGTCTGGTCCCCCAGACCTTGTGTTTGCCCTGACTGGGTTAGCGTTGCCATGGCCACAGATTGGGTGTCCGTCCCCAGAGCTGCTGCCTGCTCTCCCCCCAGTGCGGTGGGGTGTGAGGTGGAGGACAGACTGTGATTTGAGGCTCTTGCTGACGTTGGCTACATAAATGCTCTTTGCATATCGTAAATTGCTTTCAGACCACTTGAAATACAATGTGCTCATAGTTTATAATGGGATTTCTGCCCAGTGAAGCCAAAATTAAACTTCCTATCTGAGCTTTAATTAGTAAGGTTCAAATATAGTGGCATTACTTTTACAATATCTCTATCAAAACCCAGATTTCCTGTAGCAGCTTCTCTTTTTTCTGTGGATTTATTTGTGTGTGTTTGTGTTTCAGGGTTTGACCAATCCACTGGGGAAACCTGTTTGTTCCTTTGACCCTGATGGGCTGATATTTGCTGCAGGGGTGGAATCACAGGCCATTAAACTATACGACCTTCGTGCTTTTGACAAGGTAAAAACTGTGTTAGGTTTTAGTGTTTTAGTGGGATTTGACTGTCACACACCTGTTTTAATGTTTTCTCTGTTGCACTGTATTCATATAACATTAATCTCTCTGTGAAAAGGGTCCCTTTGCCTCCTTTGAGACGAGGTTTAATCGCGTCTGTGACTGGACTGGACTCAAATTCAGTAACGATGGGAAGCAGATTCTCATCTCCACCAACGCAGGGATGATCCGTGTCCTGAATGCTTTCAATGGATCTGTGCTGCACACTTTTTCTGTAAGAGACACGCAGTAATTAAATCACACCTGTCTGCATATTAGTATGATTACTTGAAGGTGTTTCCTGTCTTTGCTTATTTGCAGGGCTACAACAACAGTAAAGGCATCTCTCTGGAGGCCTGTTTCACTCCTGACTCTCAGTTTGTCATGATTGGTAAGCCTGAACACGTCTGTGTTATTGTTCTGGCCTCTTCCTGTAATATCTCGGTTGTGACTGTATTAAAATGTGTGTTGTTTTGCAGGCTCAGAGGACGGCAGAGTCCATGTTTGGAGCACTGAGAGTGGGATGAAGGTGGCTGTGCTGGATGGGAAACATCCAGGACCCATCAACACTCTGCAGTTTAACCCCAGATACATGACGTTTGCCAGTGCCTGCACTAACATGGTGAGATCAAACTCATCATGACAGGAGCTGCTGCTTTTGGACAAACTGCTATAACCAAAATGCTAATTCATTATTTCCTTCCTGTTCTCCTAACAGACATTTTGGCTCCCGTGTATTGACGACTCATAGAGGGACGTTGCCAAAGTGAGTCCTGGTTGTTAAACAAATTGGGATGTGTTGGACTGGCTTCCTTGGTCTATTAAGAACCTCATGGTCTGATAGTTTATCAGAGACAAAACATTTTAAAGTTTTTACCAGCAGTATTTTTAAACATTTAAAAGGGTTTATGTTGCTACCTCTGTTTTTTTTTTTACAATATAGTTACACTACATTTCATTAACATTTTAAACCTATGTCTTGATATTTTATGTGAAATTTAACTAGTTAAAGGTCCAATATGAAGGATTTAGGGGCATCTATTGGCAGAAATGATATATGATATAATAAGGATATTTTTCTTTAGTTTATAATTAGCCTGGTAAGACCATCCTAATGACATAAACGTAGCATTCTGTTTCGCTCTCTG
Source organism: Epinephelus lanceolatus (assembly GCF_041903045.1). NCBI lineage: Eukaryota > Metazoa > Chordata > Actinopteri > Perciformes > Serranidae > Epinephelus > Epinephelus lanceolatus. Next base: position 26,904,636 of record NC_135734.1, on the reverse strand, counting down.
TATCAGTCTGGACTCGGTGCCTCCTCAAACACTTTCAGTGGGCGGAGTTCTCACCTTGACGGACAAACTCCTTCGAAACACCGGGGGACATCTTCTTCAACACCAACAGAGCCAGCTGACAGATCAAGCTTTTGACAAATTCAGTTTCTTTTAGAGTTAGCGCCTGTTTCTTTGGGGATCTGCTATCACTGTTCTGCGAGCTGCGGCTTGCATTTTACATCATCATCTAAAGCACAGGCCCTGATAGACTGTTTACGCTGTCAACTACGGTGCATATCCCTGATTGGCCCCAACTAGAGAATTTCTGGAAAGTGTTTGGGGCGGCGCCGACTGATACAGAGCGCAAAAGAAAATGTTGAGCTAGCGTCATCAGGATGGTCAGGATGAGAAAAAAAAAGCGTTTGTTACCTTAGAATAAGCTTTTTATATCTTCATAGGGAGGGGTCCTCATCCATGGAGTCTACCATGTTGCACTGCCATGTTTTTACAGTAGCTCAGAATGGACAAACCAAACACTGGCTCTAGATAGAGCCACCATAATTAGCTGCCCCTTTGGAAAAACAGATTTTTAACATGAAACTTTTATTGAATGTTTTTACCAGTTTAAATCACTGAGTCTGTTTGTTTTGGAGACAAGAGACAACTCCTGCATAAAACCTCCTGACCTTCTGGGTCTTTAGTTATCAGAGAAAAAAGTGAGCACACATTTGCAGGTGCTGGGCTAACAGTAAAATACATGCAACATGTAAAATAGCATCAGAGAAATACTGATTTGTAATGTGAAACTGCCTTTTTTAGTGTTTTTACCGGCTTTAGTCACCTGTTCCATTTGTTTTGGAGAGAAAGAGACCTCTGCAGGAAATTTGGGTCCTGGTAAAAACCTAAACAATGAACACTAAAGGAATCTAACCAGGAGTTCACGCTTGGCACACTGGAGAAGTTTCGGCTGGTTGCAATCTGCAGTTGTCACTGCTCGATGCCACTAACTCCTCCACACTGCTTCTTTAATAACTAGTGTTTTTATTGTTTGAATATTTGATATTAAAGTGCTTTTGATAAAAATAAGAGCTACTGTTTTTTTTCTTTGTTGACATCCTTAGTCATATCATACACCAGATGAATCTTGATGTACAGTACAAGGGCTGAGACTAATGGTTATTTATAATAGTGATTAATCTGACTGTTTTTTTATGTTTGTACTTTTGTTTGAAAAAACAAAGTGTCAGAATGGGGAAAAATATGAATCACAATTACCTAAAGCCCAAAGTGACTTCTTTGTATCAGTTTACTATCACATAAGACAAAGACAAGCAGCAAATCCTCACAATAACTCTAACTGGGTAAAGTTCATTTTTGCTTGAAAAAACAAAAGCAATTCATTGATTTTCACGCTACTTGCAGATTAGATTTATTTCATTTAACTTAAGCTTCATACCAATACATGCGTCACATTCACTGAGAAAATATATATATCTTTCACAGTTTCTCCAATAAAACTGATATCAACAAGATTTCCCAAGTTGCTTATTGTATATGAATGATTACAACCTTAAACAGGATGAGTAATACAGAGTCTTTATAAATGTGTCTTTTTCAGATAATTATAGGATTAGTATGTTGGTGCTTCTCAGAACAATGACGCTACGCTCACAGGAGCTCACCTAACAGACGCAAACACGAGTTCACTCAGTCAGTAAACCAACCTGTGAACACACATGCAAGCGTGAGAGGAACGCAGTCAGTTTTAATCAATTTAATGAATGGGTGTTTTTCTTTTTTGTGTGTGTGCACATAAAGTGTGTCTTCCTGAAGTAGAGGAGGGGGTGGGGGTTCTGCTGAATAATGTATAGATGCTTGGGTTGTGTACTCACCACTGAGTGAATAATGGATGATCCCATCACAGGTAACCTCACAGGTACACACTTATCTTTCTCTCACCTCCCTCCGTATGTGTGTGTGTGTGTGTGTGTGTGTGTGTATGGAAGATGTGTGGAAGGAGAGAAATAAAGTGAGATAGTTTGAGCATTTAGCACAGACTCAACTCTCTGTCACGCCCACCTACATACATACTGTACTATCCTGTGTGTGTTAGCGTGATGAGTTTGTGTGTTTGTCAGTAATGGCTCCATTAGTGCTGATTGTTCAGGAGCCAACTCCTCTAGTGTTCACACAAATCATCTGGAGCTCTTCACCTCACACGCTGGGATAAAAGCTGTTTATATCTTGGCCAGGGGCGCACTGTCAGGAGAGGCAAACCATGCTAATGCCTTGGGCACCCCGAAATAAATAGTAAAAAGGGCCCTTGATGGCTGCTGATATTGGCACATTTTGCAATGGCAAATATAAACCCCCTTTAATCTCCCATAAAGCACTATACAGTGCAGCACCGCCCCAAAAAACCCTTTAGTGAGGCCCCTTCTAGCTCCCGTATGACAGATGGTTGTTCAAATACTCAGATGTAGAAATTATGGACTCAAGTCACTGACCTGGACTATCGAGTCAGACTTGAGTCACAAATTTCATGACTTTAGGCTTGACTTGACAAGATCAAAAAAGACTTGCTGCATGACTTGGATTTTAACACCAATGCCGCATGACTTGGACTAGGGCTTTTTTTAAGAGAATTATTTTGAGTTTTTTGCCTTTAATGACGAAGTTTTACGTGTGAAGGGGGCAGAGAGAGGGGACGACATGCAGCAAGGGGCCGCAGGCCGGAGCCGAACCCAAGGCTGCTGCAGCAAGGACACTGCCCCCATACACAGGGCGCCTGCTCCACCCGCCGAGCCACCAGGCACCCCGATCTAGAGCTTTTTGATTCAAAAGTACTAAATACCTTCCCCACAGTCCCAAGATTGAAAAGCATATTATTTTTTTAAATTGCGCAAGTAATCAAATAATTTTCTTTATTTCCCAAATCAGCTAACATTTACAACTTTAATTCCCAGATAATCAACACTTAATTCCCCAGATCTACTTTGTTTGAATCGATCCAACCACACCTAGCCAATTTGCAGGAGAGAACCAGGGAGAACAAACGTTGCACCAGTTGGAAAAATGATACCAAAGATATCTTGTTTGAATACAAAAACTACACATTTGTCAACAAAAAACAAATTGCAGTACGAAACATGCTGGTCTAAAATTACAGATGAAGACGCATCGTACAACATTTGAAGTTGCAAAAACAATGGTAAGCTGAGGCTAATTAGCAAGCTAATGCTTAGCTAACATTAGCTCGCTAATATTAACATAGCGAGCTAACGTTAGCTAGCATTAGCTTAACAGCTAAGTAACTTTTTAACAAACTCGATTAAACAAATAAGTGTAAATTTAAAGATAAAAAAGGAATTATTCTTTGTAAATTTAACATATTATTATTCTGTTGTTAAAATGGCATTACATTTGTTGAAGATCACATTAACCCTAACCAGGCCCCCATTGGCTTTTTTTGCCAGGGCCCCACAGAGTCTAAGACTGTCGCTGATCCTGGCATAAGTTACCTCACATCCACATATTTTAAAGCATGCTGGTGTTGATCAGGTAGCTATTGAACAATGTTGAAATGTAGCGGTCAGATTGTCGCTCGGTGTCACATTTCTGTGACCAGGTGGCTGAAATTTGAGACGATGCTGTCTGCCTGAGCTGATGGGTCACTCTCTGTGAATGAGTGATAAAATGTCATTACATGTGGCACGCTGACAGCGTCTGAAAACACTGTACTGACCCCCTGATTTCATAAGCGGTGGATTTCTACACGGCCTCACACACAATACAGTACAGGACAGTGTGTGACTTGGGAGACGGCCCCCCCCCCCCCCCCCCCCCGAGACCTTTAAAGTTGTGGTCATCGATACGCAAACAGTTTTAGATCAGTGGTTAGGGTGGCATATCCACTGACAGGCACGTTATTACTCATCAGCCACAGTTCCGCAGATTGTGTTTCAAGTGTTAGGAATCTCCCGAGTCACCCTCGAGGCGTTTATGTCACTGATGCGCATGGGTCCATCTGTCTGCCATCAGTGGAGAGGCAGCCTACCTGCTGAGCAAGAGGAACGAGGACACAGAGACCTGGACCTGGTCCTTCTTGCATGAGAGGAGTGTGAAGCTGACGGCCAAAAGATGTCACACCAAACTGGAATTAATGGTGAGTATTTTTCATTAAGTAAAATTTTCTTAAATCTGAGTGTTTTTGTGTGTTAGTGTAGTTGTTTCTTAATTTAGTTTAAGTGCTTTTTAAATTTTTTTCTGAGCTGTGCCATAGCTTCTAACACATCCTCACAACCTCACTGATTATATTCTCTGACATCCTCTTTTAAGATCTTAAAGTGGTCTCTTTACTTTGATAAACCTGTGGGTCTAAATAACTGGACTGTAAAGGCTACACATGTTTAAAAATTTAAGCCTGTATATTGTAAGACTGATTCACAGTTAAGTCTTCTATGTTGTGATACCAGTGTTTATGACATTTAGGCCCCACAGGTATTTATGGATAGTTTAAGAGCTACATGTGTGTTATGGCATTTGGTAATTGGAGCGTTGGGGGACGGGTTGGCAGGAGCATACCTCTCTCACCTTTCTCACCTGATCTTACATCATTTATGAGTCCGCTGTGTTTGGTAACCATGGTGAGGGAGAGGCAGGCAGTGCAATAAAAAGCTAAATCTGGTTTCCCGTATTAAACTATCATTCATAGGTGTGAAAATTGGAGGAAAATGAGGCTGATTGCATCACCCTCTCAGGGGTTCTTTTGGTACATACATGCCCTGTCCGAGTCACTGTAGGTGATGGCGTGACTATCTGGCAGTGGATCAAATTTTCTCCCTGAAGTGGAGTCTCAGGTTCTTCCCCTACCCAACTCTGTCTCACTTGCTTTCAACCCCCCATCCTCAGTTTTGACTTGTCTGCCTTATATCTGGTTACTTTAGCAACATCCGAGCTGAAAGAGTTTCTGGCCCGAGCAAGAGGAGGTGCCATCAGAATAATGAAGATTGTCATCAGAAATGGTAAACGAGATTTGACACACGTAAGCTTGCAGGTGACTCGGTCTAAGTCCTCAAATAAGTTTGCTGATCGGTGTTTTTTGTCTGCAGAAGAGCTGGTGTTAGATTCATACAGAGAGCCAGTACACAGCTGGGATAAGGATTACGATCAGTTCCTGCTTCCTCTGCTCACACCTCAGGAGCCCTGCTACATCCTCTACCGTCTGGACTCCCAGAATGCACAGGGATACGAGTGGATCTTCATCGCCTGGTCACCTGACCAATCACCAGTATGTCTGGACCGGCCGATTGACATGTTGTCACTGATCACATTTAGTTATTCAAAGTCTGCAACCATAGTGATTGTATTTTTTAAAAAAAACAAAACAAAACCTACAAATCTTTTTTAAGTTGTCATAAACTAAAAAAAAAAAAGAATATCAGTAGGACCCTTGAAAAAAATGTTAAAATAAGTTTAGGCTCACATAATAATAATTATTATTATTGAATGATAGTAACAATAACTGCAGTTGAAGTGTAAATTTGCAATAGCTGCGACCACGTACCGCATGCATTCACATGTTCATGTACACACACACATCCTCACAATAATTGTCACTAGTCCAGTTATGCCTCCCTACGACAACCAGTTTGTGTGTATGTGTGCCTTTTTGTTAACGGCCAACAACACTGGGCCCCAGTTTCATGCTGGGGCTGGGTCCCAGCATGAAAGCGAACATGGGCAAAAACTGTGGCCAAAGGATGGGGAAATTTTTTGGGACTAACCAACCAACAAAGCAACCTGTAGAATTGCTGGTCTTGGCTAAAATTTTTAAGAAAGGCATTATGATTTATTGGTGATATGGTATTACACCTGCCTTTAACACATCCAATATATTTATTCTGTAGTTACATCATTCTACCTTTAAATTACAATTCCTATCCAAAGTAACTGAACAGAACAGAAACTAAATAAAAACAACAGGATCGACAGGAAGGCAATCCAGGAACTCAGAAAAATTAAAGAAAAATGAGGAAGGACATATTAAAAAGCCTTTATTGTAGTGGCTAAATCATTCAAAGAGCCAACATGTTTCGACCACTGCAGGTCTGTGTCAGGGCTTTCAAACCATACAACACAGGTATGACCCCACCTATATGGTGGCAGGAACCAATCAGAGGCCATCACATGACCTATATAATGGCATGACATTATATGGCCCTCTATATGTAATAATGAATAATTAGCATTATGAAATTCACTGAAATGTCTAAAGAGGTAGTCGCAATTTTTTGCTCTAATGGCACATTTATGCTCAGCAAGGCGATTCCTCTTGTACGGCCTATGTAGAAATCATTTAGTTTATAAGTTCTGTTTGTGTTAACATCAATAGAATGTTTAGTTTGCATGAAGTTGTCGCAGTGAGGGCAATGCATACATTTAAAAGTGCCAAAAGGTTTGGATAACCAAGTCCTTTTTTTGTCTGCTGGAAGATGTGAACGCATGTCTGTCCCTACACGTGAGGGCGCATCTGAAAGAAAAAATGGGGGTTCAAGAAAGACTTTTCTCAGCAAAGTATCACTCTCAATGATAGCCCAATTATGTTTAACGATACGTTTGATTTAGAAAACACCATTGTGTCTAAGAGAATATAAAGTACTCTACCTTGAATAATAATTTGTGAATGACAGGGCTGCAACTATCAATTATTTTCATTGTTGATGAATCTCTCTTTGATTAGTTGTTTGGTCTATATAATGTCAGACAATGGTGAAAAATGTCAATCCGTGTTACCCAAAGCCCAATATGACGTCCCCAAATGTCATGTTTTGTCCACAACCCAAAGATATTTAGCTTACTGTCATAGAGAAGTAAAGAACACCAGAAAATATTTACATTTAAGCTGCTGGAATCAGAGAAGTTTGACTTTTTTTTCCTTGATTATACAAATGAGGACTACAGATGGAAATTAGCTTCTCTGCTAAATCTGGTACACACATCTTTAATTCTTATGAATGAGTAATGTAAGTGCATATTGTCCTTTATAAACTAAATAAACTAAACTAATTGATTAGTAGTTATTATTAGTAAAATTAGTTAATTTTGATAGTCGACCACTAACTCAGTAAGCGTTGCAGCTCTTAATAAAAAACAACTTGTAAAAAAATCTATATATAAGATTATATCTACTCCTCCCTCATTGGAAAACCCCAAATCTATTACTATTCAGATATTGTTCAGGATGTCTCCTACTACATGTAAAGTCCATTCACCATGTGTGTATGTTGAAGGTTTCAGGTTTCCACAATATAGTTGTGTATGTTGCATTCTGATGTGACTGGCTTCCAAACTGTAGTTGTGATGTCACAAAATCCTGCTGGTATGTAAACGGCTTAAACTCAGATTTCATGTGAGCACAGAGAAACTTTCCCTTTCAGCATATTGCTGTAAAAAAACAGCCCTGTAGTGTCTCTGCACTTTCATCAGTCTGCACAATGAAGCTCAAACATCACAGTGAAATAACACTTATAATAACCTATATTATATGACATCATCCTGTCTGTCTGTCCCGGCACCCGTTAGGTGAGGCAGAAGATGGTGTATGCAGCGACCCGTGCCACACTGAAGAAAGAGTTTGGAGGAGGTCACATTAAAGATGAAATATTTGGCACAGTTGAAGTGAGTAAATCCTGTCCAGCGTGCATGGTAATTGATCAATGAATTAATCAATGATCAATGAATCTTCAACTGCTGATGATAAAGTACCGTTGTGTTTGTGTGGCTGTGTGCAGGACGACCTGTGCTTCCAGGGATACCTGCGACACATGTCCTCCAGCTGCTCCCCGGCTCCACTCACAGCAGCCGAGCAGGAACTGCAACGAATTAAAGTCACAGAGGTGAAGTTTAAACAAACTGTCTGAATATGATATGAACTACATGTGTGCATTATGTGTTCTCATCCTGTATTTCTACTTCCTTCCTGCAGGACAAGGTTGTGTGGGTACGTAGATTTTCCTATTTCACAAACTCTACTGTGTGTGCGTGAAGAAGAGATATAAAACTGTCTCTTATGTCGACAGGATGAACGCAGACGGGTTGGGACTCCAACAGCACGAGCGAGGGTTTGTTACATCTGTTTGACTCACTGGCATTTTATTTTCTGTCATATGTGTGGACATATCGACACTTAGTCTTCTATGTTTCTTTTATCCTGCAGGTTACGATGGAGTTTGGCTTAGACAAAAGGGCACAAACACTTCAAGGTCTTGCATTCCCGTTACAAGAAGAGGCCAAACGAGCTCTGCAGCAACTCAAGCAGAGACGCATCAACTACATACAGCTGGTGAGCCGGAACAGAGAACCTTTATTTACATAGCGTGCAGTATATAACATGTTCCCTGTAAATGAAAAACAAGCTGTCAGGATATTGTTGGAACAAACTGTGTGCCAGTGTTTGTCAGTAAAATGCAGTAAATCGGCCGTGCATGACTTTGACCCCTGAACAGAGCTTGTTTGTGTATGTGGTGTTGTAGAGGCTGGATGTAGAGAAAGAGACCATTGAGCTGGTTCACACCAAACCGACAGAGACCCGTGAGCTTCCCTACAGGATTCCCACAGATTCACCCAGATACCACTTCTTTATCTTCAAACATTCCCACCAGGGTCAGCTGCAGGAGGCGCTGGGTCAGTATACACAGCCTTACTGCACTAATGCACGGAGGGAAAGTAACATAAAATTTTCTTCTTATCAGGTATCATAAAGATATATACTAAGCTTTCTGTTTTCAAGAGACAAAAGAGAGCTGCATGTGAATCTTACAGAAAATCATCCATAACCTCACGCCTTTGTCAAGTGGCACCATGTGGGTCCCCACCCCACGCTTAACGCTGGATTAATCTGTGTTTTACGTCTCTGGGACATGTGACGATGTGTGATGTGAAAGCAAAACCACAGGAAACTATTACTCGACTCTCTTCTGCATTTTAGCATCTTTAAGCTCATTGTTTCTGGATTTATTGCCCACAACTTGATTGTTTTGGTTCAGTCTCACTACTCTTATCAACCTCATTACCAACAGCAACGTGCAGGGGTGCAGCACCAAATTCCTGGCCCTGTGCTTGAGCAGTCTCTGTGGGCCCCCCGCCCTTCCTCTCTTGATCCATGTCTCTTTCACGCACCTTTTGATATATATAAGTTTGCCCTTTCCTTTTCTTTTCTTTTAAATTTTTTTTTACCACGGATTTCTTTCATGGGGAAAGACATAACAGTGTATGTTGGTGCTCCAGTAGCATTAGCAGTCACTCACTGGGCTCTAGCTGCATTTACAGACAAATTCTAGTGCCGGCTGGACTAAACCATTTTGCACCTTTAAGATGTGGGAGGGGCCTCAGAGAGCTTCCTCTATTTTTTATACGAAGTTCAGTCTTTCAACTGATTTAGTCAGCCAGTTTTAACTTAGTGATGGCACTAATTAGTAAGAAATACCAAATGGCAGCCAAAACCAAACTTTTCACTCCAGGCTTTTTCAGGCCTCCCTCCCATTGGACTTCCTGTACAAGCCTTGTATTATCAGTCCCACTGTCCCCCCACTACGATGCACCTGGCAGCATGCATCTGTTTTCAGTGATAAACCCACTGTACACTACTGTCCAGGCCCAGACGACAGACTGACACAGTTAGCTGGTGAACATAGTGTTGAATTTAGCAGCTAAAGAGTCAGATATTTCACTCAGGAGTGGTTGGAGACCAAAACAGAGCAAAAAGAAGAGCATATAATGAACTCGCATTTGTCAGGTTGGACACATAAATACTCCAAATGAATGACAATGTTGCGTCGTATCTTCGGGGTGTAAACAGACAAATGTTGACCAACATGTCACCATATCAACTTTAGTAGGTGGTGATAGAGTGCCCCAGGAATGAGTCCTAAAACCTGGAAATGACTTTACCATGCATTTTACCACTTACGGTTCCCCCGTCTCAAAGTCAGTGGGTTTTTGGTTAGATGTCTGAAATATGGCAAGCTTGAGAGACTCACTTTTTTTTTCTATTACCTAAAATAGTCAGTAAATACCCCACTTGTGAACTTTGAAGCTTCTATGTGTTTAAAAAAATGGCAGTTGCTTACAAGTGGCTAAATGATGCTACAGAATGTCATCATGCGGAGCCGGGCCAAACACAGCTATACAGTCTTGTTATGGTAATGACGTTGGGTCATGAGAGGGTAGTGTAGTTTGTTTATAGACTAACATTAGCTTTTTACCTCTGGTGACTGCATTTAGGCTTCAATAATCATGAAAGTGGTGTTCATCTTGTTTCTTTATCCAATGGAAAAACCCCATACGTTTTTTGACAAGGGAGCCAGGATGATGCTAACTTCCACGCTGGCCTACAGAAAAACGTCATCCCTGGAGCACTCTGTATGTTGATGTTGTGAATTTGGCTCATTCAAATGACACCAAGTGGGTCAAAAACCAGCTTTCAGACACTAAATACTCAGTGGCCTTTTTCACAGTGACCACATGCACCTAAAGGAATACTCTACCCACGAAAATGATCATTTGTATATAAATGGCTTACACTGTGTTACGTTGAATTTACTAAAATGCACAAATGTATGACCAGAAAGCGCAGTACTCCTATGGGGAAGTGTTTTAAGTAGCAGTTTGAGTTTTCTTTTTGAATTCAGTGTATCACAGTGTGAGTAATGGATGTGGAAAAGATCATTTGTGGGTGATGTATTCCTTTAACTAAATGTTAAGTTGTATCATGCAGTGAAAATTAGGCCTTTTTTCTGAATCTCAGCAGCTCCTGTTGACTAGTTTTCAACACAAGTACTCCGACTCCTGTTTGATTAAGGTTAAGTGATAGCGCCTCTGCTCAAGAACAGGATGTTCTTGTCCTCTGTTCACCCCTGGTGTAGTGTGTCATTTAGAGAAGGTGGGAGTGAAGTGCATATACTTGTATCAGCTGCTTAAGTGACGACTCTGTTTCCCTTCCAGTGTTTATATATTCGATGCCCGGCTACACATGTAGTATCAAAGAACGGATGTTGTACTCCAGCTGTAAGAACAGACTACTGGACGAGGTGGAGAGAGACTACCAGCTGGAGGTCACCAAAAAGGTACAGGTCACCCAAAAACAACCACAAACAAATAAACAGTAAACAAGTAAACCAAAATTTCTCTATAAATGAATTGTCTGCAGAAGAGAAGCTAATAATCTGTGTGTTATTCTGTGTGTGTGTGTGTGTGTGTGTGTAGATGGAGATAGACAATGGCGACGGCCTGACAGAAGACTTCCTGTACGAGGAGGTCCACCCAATGGAGCACACCTTAAAGCAGGCCTTTGCCAAGCCCCGCGGACCGGGAGGGAAAAGGGGCAACAAACGCCTCATCAAGGGTGCCGGGGAGAACGGGGAAGAAAGTTAGACATTATAAACAGACACAGACACGCAGACACACACACACACACACACACACACACACACACACACACACACAAGGCATTACACACTAGTACACAAGCAAACCAACACGATATCTGTGAATTGACTTGTTATTTGACTGTTTAGCTTCTTTACATTCCTTTCTTTTTACCTACAAAAACACACCAAACAGGGAAAATAGATCCACCATAAAGCAGAAATCATATTTGTTTCCTGTGGTGAAAGAAAGGCATTTTATAAAAGTGATATTTAAGACTTTAAATTCTCTTTAAGATACACCAAAGGCACTGCTTTATCAAACCTGAACAAGAACAGTGTTGGCAGTTTGAATCCAGTCAGGGTGACTGGTTAGCATTGCTGCCTCACAGCAAGAGGGTCTCTGGTTCGAACACCGGAGTGGGGGAGCTCTTCTGTGCGGAGTTTGCATGTCTTCCCGGTATCAGCGTGGGTTTTCTCCGTGTACTCCAGTTTCCTCCCACAGTCCAAAGACATGCAGTTAAATTGGTGACTTTAAATTGCCTGTAGGTGTGAATAGTTGTCTGTCGCTATATGTCAGCCTTGCGATAGTCTAGCGATTTGTCCAGGGTGTACCCCGCTGCTCACCCAATGTCAGCTGGGATACGCTCCAGCACCCCTGCGACCCCTAACAGAATAAGTGGTTACAGAAAATTAATGTATTAATGTAGTGGAGATTGAATACTTTGCAGAGATACCAAATATGTCAGGCTGAATTTTTGGGGAAAGTGTTTAATGCACAAAACATCTACAATGTTTCCCTAATGTGAAATGGTGAAAAACATAAATGAACACGGAGTCTTGGGTTTAATTGTGTCACTCTGTAAACATATAAAGCTTTGTATTAAGACTTGAACAAGCTGGTACACATAATATATGACAGGAAAATTAAATTTGGGAAAAGAAAATTATTCACTTTCTTGCTGAGAGTTGGATGAGAAGACTGACACCACTCGTGTTTGTATGTTAAGTGTGAGGCTACAACTTGCAGCTTGTTAGCTTAGCTTAGCTTAGCTTAACATAAAGATTGAAAACACCAAGGGTAACAAAATCTGTCTACCACCACCTCTAAAGTAATGTTGTTCCCATACAGATACCAGTATCAAAAATGCCCCCATTACTGCCTAAAATGCTGGATCGGGTATCTGTGAGTGTGCAATTCTGTGCAACATTATGATTCCGCGTAATTTATTAATAAACTTTAAACTAGTTTCACACGTGGTTAAAGGCCAGTTTCCGGAAATCAATTATTTTTCGCTACTCTGAAACAGGAGCCTACACAGCAAGTTGTCCTGCGCAGCCTCTGGCAGCTGCTGTTTTAGAGCAATGAAGAAGATTTGATTTTTCTGTAAATAGTGGAACAGAATTGTACTCAGTATTGGCCGATAAACAAGCTCAGGTATCAGATCAGTATCAAAAAGGAAAAATGGTTTCAAAATATCCCCACTCTAATAATCAGCAGGCCAATTAACGCGTCATTTCTCTTTTGTTGAATCCATACAGTTTGGACACCACAGATAACAACTTGATATTAAAGGGTTAAAGGGCCTTTTAAATTTAGTTTCTTGATTATTAACATTTGCCAATTCCTATCCAAGTTGACGGCAACATTTCCCATCTGCCCTCTCCTCTCTCTGCTCTCCACTTAAGGAGCTTATTATTCTTACTGGTATCAATAATTCTGATTCACAATGTTCAGGAAATGGTTATGAAATTTCTGTCTTAGGGTGGAACAGCCTTTATATTGCCTGAGTATAGGCAGCCTATGCTTTACCCACAGTTCACTTTTTACCAAATTTATCCATGTCACATCTACAGTTGCCTTCTTCAGTCACCTGAGCGAGGTTTGACTACACTCAGCTGAAGGCTGTTGTTTTACACGGTCCTACAATAAAATATTTTCTTTATTTCCTTGTGTTTATGTCGTCATTTCTCTCTGAATATGTGTGTGTGTGTGTGTGATAGTCATGCAGGCCAGCAGCAGCAGCAGGGATCACAGCTCAGTAGCAGAGGTCAATTGGTTGTGTGTGTGTCTTTTCCAGGAAGTCTCTGTACCCAGAAGCCTTCAGCTGTGCAGTTCTGCTGCTTTCATACCTCGCAGGAAACTCGGTTGATGTGAACATTTTTTCCTAGAAACACGGTTCAGAGCTGAATCGCAGCTTTCAAGTGGTCGTTATCTGCGGACATGGGAGCTGTTGGGTGGGTGATGGTGAACCTTTGTGAAGACACACTGACTTCTGACCTGACACAGTTCAGTTATTTTCCAGGAAAACAAATGAACCGTTTGCAGGTAATTTTCTTCAGGATAATAAGAAATAATCATGGTTATTGCTGTTAAGGTTATTTTATAATTTAATGTTTGGTTAACTGTACATTATTCACCAAATGACACTAAGTGCACGTGTGTCATCTAAAGATACAAAGTCAGAAATCATTTCACAGTGTGACACAGACGTGTAGAGGTGGACGGGCTGTATTCCCACTGGACACAAATGCAACATTAAACAAATTACTGCCGGTAGCTGCATCAACACCGACAGAGGTAACTCTAACAGTACCGGAAGTAAGGATGTTGGCCTTCAAAATAAAAGGTTGAAGACAGGCAATTGAGGAAACAATAAAATTATATTAAGAACAAAAAAACAGTCAAATTTAATTCTGCAATAAATTAAATCAGTAAATCGTAGGCCTAATTTGTGTGGAGGCCCAGTGTTTAATTTCAAGTGAATTAATAGTCTACTCATATGAATAAATACAGACTTACACACTCTGTTGCCAGTTTATTAGGTACACCCAGATAATGTACAGCAAAAACTATGTGAAAGTGGAATTCATTGCAGGACTGTGTGTTCAAAGCATGGTTGACTGCATTAGTTTTAGTCAGGTGTAACTGAGTGTGTACATCTAAACCATATAACCGTGAAATTACAATTGACATGGCCCAAATGAAAAATAAAAGTGAATTTGGCAAGCATTGTTTTAATTTTTTTCACCCCATTATTAAGAAATGTTTTATCCTGCTTCTTTGGACAGTAGCCAAGCTTACCGCCAGTTTTTTAGAATTAGTATTATTATTATTTTTAATTGCAGCATTTTTATTTTTGTTTATTTTTATTTATTTATTATTTCTTGTTTATTTCAAAGGTATAATGTAAAGCGAGATATAATAGTGAATTCCAAATAACTAAATAACTTCTCAAGACTCAAAATTTTGCAGTGGGTTGGGTTTCAATTGAGAGTTTGGACTCATGACCTCATTTATAACAAAGAATAATTCACATTTACAAAGTTTTAAATGAGTCATTACTCACAGCAGAAAGAGCTTGTCTGCCTGCTCCATTTTTCCAATAAACTGTCATCCTATGTTATAAAAAGCACTTCACAGAATTGCCACTTAAGAGCAAAATTACAACATCTTATTTTCAAAGGATTGCAGGAAGTGGTGTGTGTTGTCAGTGTGTGCATTGATAGAGCTGCTGGCAGCCGCTTGTCTGTCACTGCGGGCGCTGAAACACAAAACCTTTCTTGGAAACAGATTCCTGGAACCGCCGTCAGTCCAAACTGAACTGAGCTGTTTTCTGTCCTGCACTTCACTGAATATAGAGCACACACACCTCACACTCTCATTTGCAGCTCAACACCGACAGCACACACAGGGATTTTATTTATTCTCATTTTTATTCCTGCAACAGATGATAACAAGGAATATTCCTCTCTTTTTCCGCCATCATCTGAGACTGATTTATTAATGATTTACTGAGAGGCTGCTGGATTATTCACTGTACTGTGTTTTTAACTGTTCATCAAACTGGATTGGATCCTTATGATTCTCTTTGATTTGAGGTAAGATTATTTTAAACGAATGACATATTTGTGCATGTTTAAAGTCTGTTTTTGTGCACGAGTTGTAATTGTTAGGCTACATGATGTAACTGCCTAATGAAGTGTAAGCCTTCAGCTTTTATAGACCAAGTTATTTTTAATTCTGTGTTGTGTGTGTGTGTTTTGGTGGATTAGGGTTGTTTGTTACCAGCAGATTTATTTGTTTTGTTTTAGTTTATTGGTTTTGTAACTAAGTAGGCTACATTTATTTAAGTACTGCGCTAATGTACAGTTTCGATGTACTTGTACTTTTCTTGAGTATTTCCAGTTTCTGCTACTGTATATTTCTACTTTACTATGATTCTTTTTACCCCGCTGCATTTACTTGATTACTTTAGTTACTAGTTACTTTACATATTCCAATTAAAAACACCAAATATGATCAACAAATAAATTATAGTGTATTATTATAGATAAAGATAAGAGCTTGTTGTCCCTTGGTAAAATACATGAGCTACCAGAGAGAATATCTTGTAAATAAAATAAAATAAAATAAAAAAATCCACTTTTACAATCTTGCATCATTATTGATACAATAATGCATCAGCAGAATAATTCAGTGATATAATGTATATTATTTTAATATGGAACATTCTGAATAAAGAGTGCTATTAGTTTTGTACTTGAAGTACTTTAACATTTGAATGCAGGACTTTTAATAGAGTATTTCTTTACTGTGGTACTTTTAGTCAAGTAAAAATACTTGAGTACATCTTCCACCTTGGTGATTGGTTGGTTTTGTGCTTTTTAGCTCATTTTTGACAAAGACAACCAAAACATATATTTAACATCTTCAATATAAAATGCTCAGGACTTGCTTTACTGAACAGAGTAAAATAATACAATATAAGCTTGCACAAATTCTTTTGTTCGTAACCCAACACTGTGTGGGTCATGTATGTTAACAGGACTACTGTCAGTCAGAAATGGTTGCCCGGGCAGTGACCATTTTCCATCATGAGGATTGGGGAGCTTCATGCCACCCTCATCCTGCTCCTCCACCCTGTGACCCAGCAGAGGACCTCCGCTGCATCACCACCACCTTCCAGTATCTACAGACCTCAGGTACACCAGCAGTCTGATATGGTAGACATTTGGGGAGGGGTGATATGTGCACTGAACATAGCTTTGCATAATTGATATTGTGGGAAAATTTTAGGAATCAAACCTAACACCACCCCCAGTAACACCACTCGTATGGCTACATTCATCAGAACTACATTCATGTAAAAATAAAACCTGATACCCAATCCATGTGTGTGATTCCAGGCTGGTACTGGGGCTCCATCTCAGCGAGTGAAGCTCGGGAAGCTCTCCTAAAAAAGTCTGAAGGCACATTTCTGGTGCGGGACAGCAGTCATCCTCAGTACATGCTGGCCCTGTCAGTTAAGACCCGCTGTGGACCCACCAGTGTACGCATAGAGTACAGCAGGGGCTCTTTCTGGCTGGACTCCATCTCCCCCGGCCTGCCTCACCTGCAGTCCTTCCCAGATGTTCTCAGCCTAGTTCAGCACTACACGGCCTTGGGTCACACACCGCAGGGCCAGTCGTCTGATGACATCCACCACCAAACAAAGCCTGACGCTGCCAAGCACACGGCTAAAGACAGCGGAGTGCCTCTGAGGCTGATGCAACCCCTGCACAAACCAGAGGCCTTCCCCTCTCTGCAGCACCTGACGCGCCTCACCATCAACAGACACACAAACTGTGCCGACCAGCTGCCACTCCCAAAGCCTCTGCTGCGCTTCCTGCAGGACTACCCTTTCCACATATGAGGGTCTCTGTCCCTCTGGTGCAGGACACAGAGACAGGAACGTGGGTCAGGGTCACACTCCATGACCACACACTGTGAATCTGGGACAGTTTGACACCCCGGGCAACAGTGAAAGGCCCAGAGGGAGAGCACTGACATGAATGAACTCAGTCTTACTACAGTGCTGCTGTTGTTCTCCAGAATAATATATTTTATTATTTTCATATGTCTGTTCCAGCTGCTGTAAACTGATTTTATTTCTACAATGCCAATGTGTGATTTTTTTTGTCTTTATTTGCCCCACCAGTAAGAAGAAAGTCACAGAGGTTTGTGCATGTTTCAGACTGGTGGTCCCAATTGTTTTTTCCATAAGACAGCCCAGAATTATCAATAATATATCAGTGAAATGAGCAGCGACTGCAGTAAGGGGTTGGTTATCTCTACTGGAACAACCAAGCAAGAGACAGCATCAGAAATAATTTGGGTTTTTGTCTGTTTTCTTTGCGTTGGAGCTCATTCTGCTGGACCTGAGGTTTGCAAAGAGTGCTTAACAAAGCAATGTTTATTCACTCGTCATGAAATCAATGAACCTGATGAACCATGGCTGAACCAACCGTGATGTCATGTGACACTTTTGGGCACTACTATAGCCATCGCACAAACTCTTAAACATGACTTTTCACCCCCTTTTTTCGGTTTGTTTTATTGCCATCCTGATACAGAGTGTGTTTTGATGATTATTCTGCTTGGAGCTAATGACTCTTTTTCTCTCTACATGTCTGGGTTTTATTACGGTCAGATCCAATCACAATTGATACACTGATGAGACGTGTAGTTACCAATATTATCAGCTGACACATGACATGCAAACTGGAGGGCCAGAGGTGGGTGACAAGTCCTTTTAAAAGACATGACAGGGTTAAGTGTGTATTTTGTATTTCTTTAATGTGCAGAATCATTTTTTTAAATCACAGATCTTCTTACAACATTCATTACCAGCATTAACATGAAAAGCTGTTTGTGCAAACGCTGTTGTTAGCTGTTAAAGGACATCTGTTTACAGACTGCTGGTTTTATTCTCAGAAGAGGATCGTACATGCCTGTGGATTTCAGAGAAATAAACCTCAGAAATGTTTTCTCTCTCTTTTTTTCATAGTGCATCTTTTTTTTCACTGATGAAAGACTTGCCACATGAACATACAAATGAATGTGAGGTATTAGTATTACTGTTTTCATGGAAACACGCCTGAGTTGGTTTGCCACGAGGTGGAACTGAGCAGTGCTGAGAAAGCCTCTTATCAGGATTAGAGTAAGAGCTGCAGTTATAAATACACTGCTGCACCCACTGAGAACCGACTATCTCTCTATGTCCGTCTGAACCTATTAGTCTGAAACATTTCATTCATTTTTCAGTCCGTAGTTAAATGATGGGCATCATCAAAACACTTTTCTCATTACAATCTCTGTCAGGTTCATGACAGCACAGATGTTTCTGACCTGCGGTGAATATCATCCCTGTTAGGGGTCTAATTGAACAACTGACAGAAGATCAGCGCCTGTGCCACATTAATGTGTGTCAGATTTACCCCACATACACAAAGTAGTTCCCACTTTATGTAAATAAGCAACACCACAATGTAAAGTCTTGTCAGTAAAGCTAACTTAAAGTAATAAATGTAAATGTGCTTATGATGCAACAGCCTGTTTCAGACTGTTATATTATCATATATATCATATGATTTGATTATAATTATAGATGTGTCAATGTGTACACAGCATTTAATGTGCCTGAGGTGGAGCTAATTTAAACTTTTGTACACATTGCTGGGTAGTGTAACCTACAACAATGCAACATATTTTAAAAGCTCAGTTTATGATTTCCCTCAAAAAATTGGAAAAGAGGTAACATAAAATGGAAATGCTCAAGTCACTAACTGGGCAAGTGGACAAAACCCCCCAGGGATCTACACTTTTGGGGGCCCTGCAAGCCCCAGGCTCACTGCACATCAGCTGGATTGTGGTCATTTTATTAGCTGCAGTTGAATGTGTTAAATATTTTGCACCACTACAGTGCAATGTCAACCAAAATGGCTCCTGCATGCTCGGACTTGGAAAAGCTAAAGCACAATATCCACTAACATGATAAGAGCATTACACTGGATCTTGCTTTATTACTTTATTTTGAAACTACGGTGTCCAAATCTATTTTCAAAACCGTCATTGTTTTTGTTGATACACGTCTTTTTTGACACGATACATTTCGACTTGTCACAGTAGGAGCAGCACTGGTGTAAATGATAAAAATGATTGCTGGTATGTATGGTGGCTTTCTTTCCCTCTAGGGACAATAAAGTTTTTTTTATTTTACTGTCACACTATGATGACTTTCTGGGACACTTAAACTGAGTGAGAGCTTTTTCTACTGTGAAAAGTGAAAATAACTGCTGTGAAAAAGCCTTTTGTGCTTACATGGTGCATATTCCTAAATTAATTAGTGTTCAATAACAATCAGTTACCAAACAGGAAACCAGGGGCCATGTATGTAGCCTCCAGCTTTGTTCCAGGAAAAATGTACACAGTTCAAAGAGAAGAGAAGGAACAAGGAACAGCTAGTTTTTGCCCTGGGGCCCCAAAGCAGGTAACACACACACTGTGTTTATGTACAGTGCTGCTGTATGTTTCCTTCCACCACTGCACAGGGGCCACTGCAGGACTGCATTTTTCAATTGCTCTGCAGACAGGGGTTGTAATCATGTAAGACAAAACACATAACATTATTTAACATCATGTGTTGGATCATGGAACAACTATGAACCATAGCCACTACTGCTACTACCATAACTAATAATATTAACATTTATAATAATAACTACAATAATAAAAGTAACAATTACCAAAAAAATGAGTACAATAATAATAATAATTTATTGCATATATAAAGTATAATTTTTGAAATGTTTGTACAATAGTGTATTGATATCCCCTCCCCACCCCCTCACTTCCCTCCTGTTAATCCTCCAGCAGCAGCAGCGCAGTCAGGGAGCAGCGACGGAGGCCAACAAAGCACTACTTGGAAACCATCTGGATAGATTTTAAACCAATCACTGGGTGAGCATGTTATATTCACAAGTAAAGCTGAGTTGCAGCACCTTGTTAGCATGTTTTATTGTCAGTAATATGGTCCTATGTATATTTTTAATCTATATTTTCCTCCGATGCCGACGCTAGCCACCTAGCTAACGTTAACGGACCCAGAGTCGCTTTGACTTCCGTTATGCTAAGCTAAGCCTGTTTAGCTAGCTAGCCGTACCGGTACAAAGGAAAAAGCGAGGTTCAGCTGAACGGTTATAGTTTTAAAAAATTAAAAACGGTGGTATTAAATGTATTATAACATAAATGTCGCACATGTGTCCCGTACTACCTTTGAATAATGTTAGAAATATGTAAACTTAGCGCATTAGCCACATCCGGCTAACGCTAGCTGGTTAGCTACAGTAACGCTAGCTAGCGTCAAGTCTTTTGTAAACAGAACCTCCTTGCTAAGTGAAATCTAGGTCAGCCTACAGTAAAATGACTCACACTGGTACCAGCTATCAAGACTTTGACATAAATGTAGCCAATGGTCTAATCTAGATGTGGGACAAACGTTTAGGTAAAATAATTTGTCAAGTTATCCCGGGGTGGGTCAGAAACACAGTAGCGGAAATGTATCATCATGGGAGAGCGCTGCTAGTCTGACTTAAAATTCAGCCTTAAATCAACAAAAGAGACATGTTCGCTAAAGTTTTATGCAGTTCACATGTTCATCATTGTGTCAGACTTAGTGTACAACTGACGGACCATCATAAACAGCCGTGATGTTGATGCTGCCGCAGAAAGTTAAAAAGTTAGCCCGGGGTGTTGGTTTCAGACTGGTTTGGCAATGTGTCAACACAGCTGAAGGTTAGTGGCTGCTCATCGCTCCTCACAGGCGTGGAGGTACAAGTTGCATAATGCCTGAATGCAATAAAATGGACGTCCCTGTTGTTGTAGATAAAGTGTTCTCGTGTTGTAACCTTTGCTGTTTTCTGTCCCCTGCCTGCAGCTATGGCAGCAATCAGGAAAAAGCTGGTCATAGTGGGAGATGGAGCCTGTGGGAAGACCTGTCTGCTCATTGTGTTCAGTAAGGACCAGTTTCCTGAGGTCTATGTGCCCACTGTGTTTGAGAACTACGTTGCTGACATTGAAGTCGATAGCAAACAGGTACGAAGAACTTTTCCTTTCTCACATTTAAGACTAGAATCGGCATTATGTAACTTAAAACAACAGGGTTATGGTGCTGGTTGTATTTACTTTCCACTCCCTCTCACCAGCAATCCAACAGCATGTGATGTAATTTGAAGTGAAGCGTTGATTGATTCAAATAAAATTAACTTGCCTTGAGGGCTTGGATTGATGAAAAGCTTGTTAAGTATTTAACAAAGCATGTGTTAGTCTTAATAACAGCTCTTGCTCAAGTTAGGTTCTTAAACTGTTAAATAATATGGTCCCTCTGTGTGGTGTTAAAGGTCCAGTGTGTAGGGTTTAGAGGGATATACTGGCAGAAATGGAACAAGGGCTGGGCGGTATGTGTATACCATATTGATATAAGAATATCAAGATATCATCTAAAATTTTGGATATTGTAAGTGTTGTTTTGTCCTGGTTTTAAAGGCTGTATTACAGTTAATTGATATAATTTTCTGAACGTACCAGACTGTTGTAGCTGTTCTATTGTCTTTGTCTTTACCCACTTAGTCATTATATCCACATTATTGATGATCATTTATCAAACATCTAATTATGTAGTCAACTCTTCAATAATGTTGCAATATTGATATTAAAGTATTTGGTCAAAAACATAGGATGTCACTCTGCCCTAAATGGAATATAACATTAATAACTATGTTTCCATTAGTTTATAATCTGCTGAAAATAAGAATCATGCTTTCGTTACCTTAGAATGAGCTGTTTATATCTACATACGGAGCAGGTCCTCTTCCACAGAGTCTGCCATGTTTTTCTGTAGTAGCCCAGAGCAGACAAACCAAACACTGGCTATACTTAGGGACATTCTTGTTTTCGATTCAGCCATCACAGTTCTCCTACATGATTGGCACACAGAAGAAGTTTCAGTTTGTTGCAATCTGCAAACTCATTGCAGGAAGCCACTAAATCCTATACATTGGACCTTTTATTGAAAAAAACAAAACATGTTTGAATCATACAAATGAATCAGTTTGGCTCTCTCAGGTGTGTCTAAAAACACTTCTACTTAATATATATTTTATTTAGTTGCTGCCTGAATTCAAGAGTGTGACACTTACCATATGTACTTTGAAATACCATAAAAAAATCCTCAGTGTTATGAAAAAGTAGTCTAATAGTGTCCAAGGTATTTATACTACTTTCTAGTAACATTTCCACAATGATGCATGTGATTTAAGAGATGTAAAATTTCCCTCCATGGGGAAAGAAAAGGGGAAAACTTTCTATATATAAAACAATGGTAACCACATTTGATTTTAAACCAAAATATTCACCATTACTTAATTAAAACAGCAAACAATCATTGTATTTATTGTTGCTTCGGGAAAATGAAACCTGTTTCATAATGAAAACGCCCTCTTCTAAAAATGGCATGAA
This sequence comes from Epinephelus lanceolatus, assembly GCF_041903045.1. Classification (NCBI taxonomy): domain Eukaryota; kingdom Metazoa; phylum Chordata; class Actinopteri; order Perciformes; family Serranidae; genus Epinephelus; species Epinephelus lanceolatus. The sequence goes on along the minus strand of NC_135734.1, from coordinate 26,881,893 downwards.
TGTTTTTTTTGTTTTGTTTTGTACCCAACAGTTGCAAAAAAAGAAAAAGAAAAACTGTGAAAGAACTGCGGCCAGCCACATGACCTGAGAAATTCACTTATCTAAACTATGAGAGAGAAAGAGCATGTGCATGTGTTAATGGAAGTAGAGCAGATTTGGGAAGGGCCCATGCACCAGATCCTTCCAGCGGCCCTCCATTTCTGTGGGTGCGGCTGAGTCAGGACTTTATAAAAAGGTAGCAGGCAGGTGCCAGACAGTAAGGAGCAGCACACATCTAAGAAGAAGCTACAAAAATTACAGACAGTACTGAAGAAAAGGCAGTACAATGAGACACAACACTAAGTGGACAGAGCTCATTCCAAGACTAGAGTGAATCTGGGGCTGGCTTTTACTTTCGATGGCGATACGGTTTACAAACAATAACCAATAATTCCTGCACACCTTAAAGTGGTTTCATGCAAAATAGTTACTGAGTCAATTTAAATTGGATGTTTTCTTTTTTTATGCGCACCAAATCAGTAGCAGTGTCATACAAGAGTATTTCTGAATTCAGGATATTGGTTTGCACTCATTAGGTCTGTATAATGTCAAATGTCTGTAGGACCCTGAACATGGTTTGGCTTCATGTGGCTGATGTCTTGTTAACTCTTCTGGCAGGTCGAGTTAGCGCTCTGGGATACAGCAGGTCAAGAAGACTACGACAGACTGCGTCCACTCTCCTATCCAGACACTGATGTCATTCTCATGTGCTTTTCCATCGACAGCCCTGACAGTCTTGGTAAGCTGAAACAAAGAGCTGACGCTACATGATAGTGTTTGTGGTACATTTTTCTTTTTTACACAGAAATTTCATCTGAGTGCCAGCAAAGGTTGTGAGAAATTATGATTTAGAAATAAAGCACAGTTCTTATGTAGTTTGTGAACTGGTACTGTAAGTTGTATTATTACATTCAGTAGAGCAGTAGATAGACCAGTTTGAGATTGAATAAAGGCTCTAAATAGGCCATGTTAAGAACCAGCTGCAAACCAAAAAGTTAAACATGCAAATTTATTGGACACGGGGAGGTATATTAGCACACTCCTGTGGTGATTATGCCAGTCTTTTGCTCACCTATGTACATCTAAGGGTGTTGTTTAAAAGTTTTAAGATGTCTTAAATTCAATTTTAGAAATAATAAGCCGTAAAAGTCATTGAATAGTCTTAAATTTGTATTTGTGAGGTTGTAAATTCCACAAACATTAATCTAATTTTAATCTAGCCATCTTTTTAAATTTCTTTTTGTCAAAAGGAGTCAATCGATCAATCAGTTTTATTTATAAAGCCCAATATCACAAATCACAGTTTGCCTCACAGGGCTTTACAGCATACAACAACCCTCTGTCCTGAGGACCCTCACAGCGGATAAGGAAAAACTCCCCCAAAATCCCCTTTTAAAGGGAAAAAAAAACCCGGTAGAAACCTCAGGAAGAGCAACTGAGGAGGGATCCCTCTTCCAGGACGGACAGACGTGCAATAGATGTCGTACAGAACAGATCAACATGATAAATTAACAGTAATCCGTATGACACAATGAGACAGAGAGAGAGACAGAGAGAGAGACAGAGAGAGATGCAGGACAGACGGTAATGACAGTAGCTTACAACAACATTAATTAAAGTAATAATATTATAATTATAATTCTGGCTATTTTGGTACAATAGGTTGACAGTAAATATTAATATCTGATAGTATACATATGTGACAATAATCATATGTTTAATAACAGTAGAAGTATGACTAATGATAACAGCAGCAGGAGTCAAGCTCTTTTGTGTGAAAGTCCACATTTCTGATGTTACAAATCTTTAAACCTGCAACTAAACCTAATCCTGTCTTTTTACTTAATACCTGTTGGCAAAATATAGACTAACCTAACTCACTGTAGTAACCATATTCCTACTTAAAGCTTAACTTTGAAAGGGACCACATATATACTAGTCTCGCGTGACCAGCCTCCCTTACTTTGGAATCGGAGTCTGGGGACATTCGTCTTTCATTTTGTAATAGAAATGGGTGGGAATATCCAGACCACATGACAGCGTTGCCATAGGTACGGCACTTACCTGCAATACTTGATTAAGAAAAAGATTTGTCCAGAAATCAGTCGTAAATTTGGTTAAAATTTGATCTTGAAATGGCCTAAAAAGAATTAAATTTAAGTGTCTGGTTCCTGTAGACACTCTGTGTACACCACAAGTACGCACACACAGATACACTTAAAAAGACAACTACGGCATTAGGAAATATGTAACCTGTGCAACATATTTCACCCTCATCTCTCTGACATGCACCCTGAAGCTGTGTCTGTGTTCTAACAATGGCTTCTTTTGTCCCCTTGTTTAGAGAATATCCCTGAGAAGTGGACTCCTGAGGTGAAACACTTCTGCCCTAATGTTCCCATTATACTAGTGGGAAATAAAAAGGACCTGCGTAACGATGAGCACACCCGGAGGGAGCTTGCCAAAATGAAGCAGGTAAAGAAAATTAAACAAACAACTAAACAGTCGCCTTGTGATGAATGCCTGTTTCCTAAATCGTCTTCTGACCTTTTCTTCAGGAGCCTGTGAAACCAGAGGATGGACGGGACATGGCTAATAGGATCGGTGCCTTTGGATACATGGAGTGCTCTGCAAAAACAAAGGATGGCGTGAGGGAAGTGTTCGAGATGGCCACCAGGGCTGCACTACAGGCCAGGCGGGGAAAGAAGAGCAGTAAATGTGTCCTACTGTAAGGAGGACTGCTTCCTACAGGGGAAAAGAAGAAGAAGGAGCATTAGGTCAAACCTACCCCCCCACCCCCAAACACACCCACACAAAAGACTGTTCTCCCCAGTTTTTACTAAAGGTGTAATGCTTTTACTTTTTTTGTCTTAAGCAAAAGTAGTCAGGTTCTGTCAGTATTCAATTTTGAGGTTATGGAAAATACTTTTTTGTACTTTAACATGAGTAAATTTGCCATGATGAAACCTCCTTTATCAACATGTAATCTGAGAGGTCAGCCAGGGGACCCGCTGTGTCGTACCTGCCAACTACAGTTAAGTGCTTAAGCCCTGCCTGCTGATCTGAGGAATGTTTCCACAGCCAACTAGGGTGAAGTACCTGTACACTGTGACCCATTCTCCTTTAATTATTTCAACAAACGGACGCACACATGAAGTCGGAATTTGTTTGTGTGCTTCAGATACAAATCCTATGTGCATTATGACCATGTGCACAATATGAGACTGGAAACTCATTTTGTTAAAACGCAAATGGAAACTTAGTGTTTTGTGTAATAAATTACTTTGTAAGAATCTTGATCATTTGCATCACTTACCAGCTGACACCCATTGAGTCCTGCTTCAATACAGAATGAACATATTAAGCAGGATTCAGACAAAATGTTTGAGAGGATAAAACTTTTTCAATATGCACACCCAGTTAGACATTGGCCTCTTTGCATATGCCTCTAAGTCACTATATAGATTTATTTCACAGTTGGGGTCAGGGCCGTGTGTTAGCCACAGGGCAATGTAGACGAACACAAGCTGATCTTTGGTGATCTCATCAGTACAGCCTGACAAATACAGGATTTTTTTTAAGGTTATATTATTTAAAAGTACAAACATCTTTTTAATCTTCTTTGTCAACATAACCATTCCTTCAGCTGGTTTAAGGTGTACTATGCAGGAATTGTCAGTTAGTTTGTAACAGTATTGCCAGAGAAAGTGAGAGCTAACCCCGTCTTCACTTTTGTTCACTATATTTGCGTTCCTTCTGCAGTGTGTCCTTGATTTTTTGTGGCTTCCTCTTGGATGCGTGCTTCTTACACTCTGGCAGAGGGCAGAGTCTCTGCAGATAAATAAACTGCCACACACCTCTAGTGGGTCATAAGTGATAAGGAGAGGTTACTTCTACGAGTGTAGACTTCATGGTATTTCACAATTATTATTATTAGGTACAATAATGGAAACGGATGATTTGGGGGTTTTTTTTGGTTGACCAAATGCTTTATTATTGAAAACTTGAAACCACTTTTAATGGAAGTGTGTGTAAAAAGCTGACAGGCAGTCGAGGAGGACAGGAGCTATGAACTCACACAGGTGGGATTCTCCATCCGACTGCATCTTCTTTTCCAATACCGTGGATAAGCAAATGCACTTGGCATCCGCTGCAACCCTTCTTCCAGGCCATCTTAACTCCCACCCCAACAGGAAACAAAACAAGTGCTTTATTTAAGATACATGCAAACACACAAAACAACAAAATTCTGCTCTTTGGTATTTTACCAAAATTGGCACCGACATTCATCATTTCCCATGTGAAAACTGATTATTTGTAAATGTTAACACTTCACCTCAAGTTGTTCAGGTGACACCAGCAATGTAAATTATGAAAATATGACACACAGTTTCTTCAAGTGTTGCAGATAAGGAGAAAATGTGATGCAAAATGTGAAGATGACTTGTGTTTTACATTCAGAACATACTCAGTTCATTTGCCAGTTTATTAGGTACACCTAGCTAAAACTAATGCAGTCTGATTAGCACCCTTGCAATACATCCTCTCATGAAGTTTATAATGTTCATTTTTTCTTGAAACAAATATTTTCTCCACCTCATTTACATCAGTGAGTGTAGACTAAAGAATGTAGTTCAACAGGCCTCCAAAATGACCATAACACTGAATTAACACTTCTCTATAACATTATAAGCTTTATGAGGGTAGAATTTACAGTAGGGCTGTTACATTAGACTGCATTAGTTAGGTGTACCTAATAAACTGGCATCTGAGTATGTTTTGTGGAGGGAGCAACAAGTTTTAAACAATAAAGTAAAACAGACACTACAGTAATCTTAAGTTGCTCATTGTGAGCAACAAATATCAAGATGAGGATGTGAGGCAGCGAGGATTATCATGGTGGATGAACTTTAAGGATACATCTGACACCTGCAGCCTGAAGACAACAACAGCTTCCTTGTGTCTGATGGGATGACATGAGCAGGCATTGACGTTAGATTAATACACTCCAAAATGACAGACTGATGCCCACTAAGTAAAATATTATTTTTAAGCCCCTTCAACTCAGATTGATTTTGGAATAAACCTATCAAAGTACTCATTGGAACAAAACACATTTACCACCATCTGTTTAACCCAGGAAAGTGAGTCCTTTGTGGTTTGTGACCCTGCAGTGGAAAAAACGACTACGCAGTGCTGTCTGATTCCTCTGATATACAGCGAGTCTCGGCTGTCATCAGATACTGCTGTGATATTCCTCAGTTTAATAGTCACTCATTCTTCTTGCTTGGAAGCCTTGAGCGGGCCAGAAACACAGGGACCAGAGCGAGTGCTGCCAGAGCCGCAGTCACCAGCGGTCTGTAAAAGAGCCAACCTACTCCGATGGTGAGAAGGGAGAGAGAGCAGGAGACGCACAGGGCGAAGATCTTCAGCCCGAAAGACACGAGGTCTCTGAGGAGAGGGACCCAGTCCACTGTAGACACACAGAGAGTTTTATGAATAAGAGATGCAAGGAAAGAAATCCATGTAAGATGTGGTTGTACAGCTGCAGTGAGTGTTTACCCAGTGTGTAGATGATGCGCATGGTCAGTTGAATACTGAGGAACATGAGGAGCCAGCCTGCAGCCCTGAGGCCCCACGTCTTCATACTGTTGTACTGGTGCTCCTTCTCAAAAACCTCCTACAGGAATCAACACAACTGCATCAGCCACCAGAGCCAAAGACCAAGTGGAGAGGATGTGTTTACTAGACACACATGGGTATGAATATTATAACACACTTTTTTTCGCCTAAATAATGAACTGACAAAAAACCTCAGTGTCCAGGAAGTGAACTAAAATCCACACTGACCTGTGCAGAGAGCTCCTCCAGGTACAGGATCTCCAGAGTGTCTCCTGACTTGGTTTTAAAAGCCTTCAGCTGATCCCCGTTCTGCTTGGCCACAACACTGACCTGAAAAACAGTCAGCGCTCATCACAGTGAACGACACCACTGCACTGTAGAAACTAATCATTTCAATTAGGGCTTAAGAGATTAGTCAATAATAGGATTGTCAGAAAGGTAACCTGAAACTAATCTGATCATTGGTTAATTGTTTAAGTCATTTTTCAAGCAAAAGTACCAAGCGTTCCCTGATTCCAGCTCATAAAATATGAGGATAAACTTCTTCTTTTAAATCTTATGTGACAGAGGAGCGGGCATCATTGGATTTTGTACTGTTGATCAGACAAAACAAGTGATTTGGAGACCCACTGGGCTGAAGGAAAAAGTGATTTTTCACCATTTTATGAGAGCTTAAACAACACTAATCATTTCAACATGCTAAACCTATCAGTACTTCCCAAACACATGTATTTTTGCTAAAAAGGTTAAAATATAAAACTACAGCCTGAGCCTGACCACCCGAGTGTGTAGGAGCTCCACTCGACTGGAGTTGAAACGCCTGCGTGTGCCCAGTCATGCTCCTCGGCTGTGCATAAGACTGTCATAACATGTTTTAAATCTTAAGGTTTTGGTGCAAGTGCTTGTGTTTGGGAAGTGCTGAGCGTACCACTGGATAGATGAGACTTGAGTTATACTGCATGAGTTTTGTGAGACTTTGTAAATTGATGTCTTGATATAGTTTTGCTGTTGTTGAAGGTGGTTCCAGTTTACTTAAATTCATGAAGAATGTTGTAGCATACAAAATTTTCTTCACAAATTCAATATAACATGCAGTGACTAACTGACACACAAATGGTCATTTAGTAGGTGAAGCACTCCTTTAAAATCAACAATCAACTGATATGTCATCATGAGTGAAATTAATATTGTGACTGCTCATCTGCAGCACTCACAGTTTGAGCTGGGCCAAAGGGAGACGTCTCGGCGCTCAGTCCAGCGAAGGAGAATCTTACACGCACATCTCCTACCTTTTGGGGAAAAAAAAAAAAAAAACTGAACTTATGTGGAAATCATAACTCATCATGTTTATATAGAAGTTCACATCATGATGCTAACCTCCGGCCTCCGTGGGTTTTGGGTGTGATAGAAATAATCGTCATCGATGCTGAGAAAAGGATCCAAGTTGAAGGCAGAAAAATCCCTCAGACTCAACGTCTGGAAGTTATTTATCTGCTCCACCAGACCTGAGGATGACCAAACAATCAGTTTATTAACATGATTAAAATCTGTGTAATATCTCTGTGTGGTGTGTTTGTGTCAGTAGAGATACCTTTAGACAGACTGAAAGGTCCGACTCTGACTTCAGGAGCCACGACTGTCACACTCTCAACTGCCATGGCACTAAAATCCAAAGATTAAATTAAAGATGAACTACACACGAACACACAAAATGTATCTAATTCTACAGAATAATCTTTAAACAATTTGACTACCTTGGGTTCTGGTGACCGATTTCCTTGTCAAAATTCCGGCTGTTAACCAACTCTGATTTCCACTCTGTGTCTAAAGAAAAGGAATCACTCAATACACATCGCACTTCAAAACAATTCATACAGCTTCAGCCAGCATGTTGTTTCCAAATACCAACAAAAACAACTCACTGTAGTTGTACGTCGTCTCAGTTTTGGTCTCACCATTCTCTTGGTAGTCCCTGAAATTATCAAAACAGACTCACTTCAGCTGACATTTTTCACACCTGACACAGCTCTGAATGTTGACATGTGCAGACAACACACTCACTTGCTTTCCCGGTACTCCACCCACTGATACATCTCCACCTGCCTCTTCAGCTTCACTGCTTGCACCACCACTCTGTAATTGGGGTCATGGAGGGGCTGCACAGACGCAGGAGCTGATGATTAATCACCTGAGTAAAATTCACTTAAACTAAGTTTAACTAGGAAAATATTTTTCCTGCTGCTAGCTACATGTTATAGAATAGTTTTATTCAAACACAACTGATATGTTTGAAATTTTATCCTGTTCACTGCCTAACCTGTACTAAAGATTTTTAATTTTTTTCATTAGGAGAGGGAAAATACAGAATACTGGCCTAAATTTCCAGATACAAATATTAATTCTGAAAAGTTTAAACACATGATAACAATATAGTGATTTAAAAAAAAAAAAAAAAAAAATCTTAGATTTAGTGATTAAATAATTGTGACCACTGACTAGAGGGACATTTTACACTAAATAAACTTGTCAGTGTCCTCCGGTGGACATATTATGCAATGGAGACACTAGGTGCAAAGCAGTGCACAGCAAAGCTCAACTGTCATCGCTAGTTTCAGATTGTGCAAGCAGCAAATTTACTTGAACCCATCTGTGCAACCATGGCCGTGTAGGTCTTAAAACGATGTCTTGTCAGGTGCATTGTTGGCATATTGCTATTTTGAAAGTGATTGCACCAATGACCAACAAAAACCTGATCTAGAGTCAATGGTGCGGCATTTTCCTGCACTTTAGGTAGCACATTTTTCAGATAGTAAAATGCACCTCCATAAACGGGTTCATACTCCGCTTGTTGAACACACATTGACGCGCGAACGGGTTGTAGGTGAAATAATGCATTATCAATGCGGAAAATATTTATTACATTCTCTAAAATGTGGACATAGCATAGCAAAGCTGCAAATAGCAGTTAAATACAACCTCTTGTGCCTTACTTTGCACCCAAATTATGTGCCGTTCATCTAGCATAAGTGGAGTCGGACAAACCCTAAATGCACTTGCACTTGCATTATAGATGCTGTGAATAGGGCCTGTACACTGTAGATTTATTTAATGCACATACAGATGAAATTAGTTGTTTTTGGCTCTAGGTTTTATATTGTCCAAAAAATAAACCAAAGCAGTAACAATGCTCCTCTACACAGGACAAAACAATGCAATGTTTTGAAATAAATAAATTACAAATTTTAGCATAAGAGTACAAAATAAAACCAACTGTGGATTCACGGAGGCTGGTCATTAAACTGTAGAGGGATCAAATGTACAGTACAGGCCAAAAGTTTGGACACACCTTCTCATTCAATGCGTTTTCTTTATTTTTCATGACTATTTACATTGTAGATTCTCACTGAAGGCATCAAAACTATGAATGAACACATGTGGAGTTATGTACTTAACAAAAAAAGGTGAAATAACTGAAAACATGTTTTATATTCTAGTTTCTTCAAAATAGCCACCCTTTGCTCTGATTACTGCTTTGCACACTCTTGGCATTCTCTCCATGAGCTTCAAGAGGTAGTCACCTGAAATGGTTTCCACTTCACAGGTGTGCCTTATCAGGGTTAATTAGTGGAATTTCTTGCTTTATCAATGGGGTTGGGACCATCAGTTGTGTTGTGCAGAAGTCAGGTTAATACACAGCTGACAGCCCTATTGGACAACTGTTAAAATTCATATTATGGCAAGAACCAATCAGCTAACTAAAGAAAAACGAGTGGCCATCATTACTTTAAGAAATGAAGGTCAGTCAGTCCGGAAAATTGCAAAAACTTTAAATGTGTCCCCAAGTGGAGTCGCAAAAACCATCAAGCGCTACAACGAAACTGGCACACATGAGGACCGACCCAGGAAAGGAAGACCAAGAGTCACCTCTGCTTCTGAGGATAAGTTCATCCGAGTCACCAGCCTCAGAAATCGCAAGTTAACAGCAGCTCAGATCAGAGACCAGATGAATGCCACACAGAGTTCTAGCAGCAGACCCATCTCTAGAACAACCGTTAAGAGGAGACTGCGCGAATCAGGCCTTCATGGTCAAATAGCTGCTAGGAAACCACTGCTAAGGAGAGGCAACAAGCAGAAGAGATTTGTTTGGGCCAAGAAACACAAGGAATGGACATTAGACCAGTGGAAATCTGTGCTTTGGTCTGATGAGTCCAAATTTGAGATCTTTGGTTCCAACCGCCGTGTCTTTGTGAGACGCAGAAAAGGTGAACGGATGGATTCCACATGCCTGGTTCCCACTGTGAAGCATGGAGGAGGAGGTGTGATGGTGTGGGGGTGTTTTGCTGGTGACACTGTTGGGGATTTATTCAAAATTGAAGGCACACTGAACCAGCATGGCTACCACAGCATCCTGCAGCGACATGCCATCCCATCCGGTTTGCGTTTAGTTGGACAATCATTTATTTTTCAACAGGACAATGACCCCAAACACACCTCCAGGCTGTGTAAGGGCTATTTGACCAAGAAGGAGAGTGATGGAGTGCTGCGGCAGATGACCTGGCCTCCACAGTCACCGGACCTGAACCCAATCCAGATGGTTTGGGGTGAGCTGGACCGCAGAGTGAAGGCAAAGGGGCCAACAAGTGCTAAACACCTCTGGGAACTCCTTCAAGACTGTTGGAAAACCATTTCAGGTGACTACCTCTTGAAGCTCATGGAGAGAATGCCAAGAGTGTGCAAAGCAGTAATCAGAGCAAAGGGTGGCTATTTTGAAGAAACTAGAATATAAAACATGTTTTCAGTTATTTCACCTTTTTTTGTTAAGTACATAACTCCACATGTGTTCATTCATAGTTTTGATGCCTTCAGTGAGAATCTACAATGTAAATAGTCATGAAAATAAAGAAAACGCATTGAATGAGAAGGTGTGTCCAAACTTTTGGCCTGTACTGTACATAAACAATAAACTTGTGCATTTGTAAGGTGTTGAGTCTGACCCCAGTTGTTTGCTTGTTAATTTTCTAATTAACGCTGAAGTCATTATCAGTATGTGATTAGACAGAGCAGTTTGACTCAACAGAGAGTACAGTCTACCTGTGCAGTGCGCAGCTGTGCAGACAGATGAACTAAGCGGTTGTTGTTCTGCAGGTCAAGGCTGGAGAAAGGCTCCAACGACACAACCTGAGAAAGACCCTCATTCAGGGAAGATGTTGTTTGCAGAGCCCGTCCCTGAGAACAGGAACAGAAACAGTTACAGAGAGTATGTTACATCAATGCAATAAAACAGAACAATTGACTAGTGCACAAGTGTGCATTGCGGCTTTGATGCGATACACATGAATGCAACTATTTTCCACTGTGTGTGTGTGTGTTTCTTACCTCATTGGTGAAGAGAACATAGAATGAGAGGAAAAAGAGTCCGATACCAACAACTGTTCCTCCTGCAGTCTCACTCAATCGCTCCAGGAATCCAGGGTTGGACTGAGAAGATACACGCTTGTGCTGGTGTGGGTCTGAAAACTGAGACAAACATGCAAGAATGACTTCAGCTGAAAACCAAACATGACCACAGTCTCAACATCCAGAAGAAAGATGCATGACATTATTGACTGAGTGTAACATTAAATGAATGACTATTTTCTCAATATTATAAATTGTGGGTTTTTATTTCAGTTCAATTCAATTCAATTTAATCTAGCAGAACTTTGTCCCAAAGGTAATTCTTGTGCCAGAGAATGCTTCAAATTACAGTAACACCAAGTACAGTACCCCGATTTAACGTTCACAACCAGTAAAAACCACAACAACCAGTGGGTTCCCTGGGTCAAGGTCACACACTTGGCCCAGTTTTTTAAACAATGGAGTATTAAATATCTGGCAAAACATACAATATACAAGACAAGAAATGTTTTCAAGGTACAAAAGCAAAACCAGTACCTAATAGAATAACAATAAGACTAAGACAAGTACAAGAGTTACTAAAAATGAACTAAAATGGCGGAAAAAGCAGACTGCGTTTGATAATCGACATCAAATTGTATATAACACTGAGCAGTAGTATTGCACATGATTTGAGAATATGATATTGCACTACAATGACAAGTGATCGTGATACTGAAAAGTAATACTGCACATGATGTTGAGAAAATATTGAACAAGATATTGAAAAGTAGTAGTGTACATCATATAAAGTCACGGTGAATATTGTTGCCAGTGTCCTTTGTTTCAGCTCTATTCCCTACAGACAAGGTAGGAGTTATACAGTTTGATGGCCACAGGTAGAAAAGATCCATGGTGCACCTTGGTGGTCTCAGTCTACGGCTGAATGTACTCTGATATGACTCAAGAGTGGCATGCAGGAGGTGAGAGGTGTTGTCCAGAATCCTGAGTAGTTTGCTCAGCATCTCCTCTCTAACACCTCCACTACAGGAACAAGTAACAGTGGCAACCCCTGACAGCAACACCAATAGCTTCATATATCTACTTTATAATGTTTGAAAGGATTTGATCCACTAAAAAATGGATAGTAATATTAAAGAATTGCCTTACAGTCACTCTGGTGTAGTTTAACTAGTACTGACACTGCCTGAAACTGTCAAGAGTCTTGCTTTTCTCACCTGAATCAGTGTGGATGGTGGAGCCAAAGTGGCTGCAATACTTTTGTTATCTTGCTAACATATATATATTTACCCATCTTTTGCTTTTGTGAAATGGTGCAACTTCAACTTTAAAACTAGGCTTGTGAAAGTAAAGCACTGAGCTTTGTGTCCCATGTCACATAGCTGTCGTTAGGCGTCAACATCTGACACACCTCTCTTTGTGCTAATTTTAACCTCAACGAAAAGAAAAGATGTCAGTAAACTGTGATGAAGTGTTGTTAACGTTACATGACACTCTCAGCAAGTTACTCAAGACATTCAACTATCTGAGGCACCAACGTTAATTTAACGTTACGAGCTAACGTTTATTGGTTTGAATTAACGTTATAACGTCACTATAACGATAATTAAGGATGGAAATATGCGGTAGTTAAGGCGCTAACTTTGCAAGCTACGCTAATTAAAAGATCATTCATCATTTATCATGTCGAACCAACGTTATTTAACGTAAACACTTACTGTCTGTGCTGAAGACATCTCTCTGACTTATTCAACTCCGCAGTCAAACGGCAGGTTAGCTAAAGTTGGAGTTTAGGAAGATGCACGGCGACTGGAAGTTGAAACATCAACGGTACATGTCATGACACAGGTTGCGCTTTATTTCATATCCGGCGTCGACCGGAAGTCACCCTAGTAGGCGGAGTAAGCGTAGAATATGAAAAGTATTTTCAACAACACCGCCCGAGTGCCCCGGTGTATTTAACAAGCGCAACCCGACCCAGAAGTCGTCTTCTCAAGGCACGATGGGTAACTGAGTTTTTGTGGCAGCTCAGCGTCAGCAGTACAGCAGCAAGCAATCATACTGCAGTATCTCCAGAAACTGCTGTTTGCTGGTTTAATGTTTGGTTATATCAAAAGTATGTTATCTTTTATTATTATTGTACTTTAAAATGTGTATTTTAGGGATTAGGATTTAGACTGTTGGAAAAAAGAAAGAAACTTTCTTTAAGATTTATGTTGCTCACATTGAGTGTTTGGATTATTACTTACTTAGTGTGGACATCATTTATAGGCTATATTATGGTTAGCTGCGAAGCAAAGTACAGTGCTTTAATGCAATTTTGAGGTATTTGTTCCGAACTTTAATATTTATGATGGTTTTACTAATCCATCACGTTTCAGAGGGAAATATCGCAGTTTTTACTCCATTACATTACTGACAACTATAGTTACTTTACATATTAGATTTTACATCAAACTCCATTGTTAAAGATTAAAACAGTTGGGGCAGTTGGATGTCTATGAGTTGTTATCAGCTCCAACAAAAAGACATTTTTCCTCCAAACTTCTCACATCGTTTCATTTAAACAAATTTTTGAAGCCCAAGTAGATAGAATAACCCAATATTTAACCAAAAAGCAAATATTAGAGAAGAGTTCAGACAAATGAACACATGCCTTTGTATCAGAGCTTTATTTTTTCTTCATTCATCTCCCATTAATCATTTTATGATCCTCCCAGGTTCATGTTGTGACCCTTTGGACGGCCCTTAACCCTAAATTGGGAGCCACTGGACTAAACTGCCCAACTCAGGGGTGTCCAGGCCTTTTTGAATGGGGCCTAGATCAGCCAATGTGAAAATACCTCACGGCTAGCTGCTTCTCAGATCATTCATACAGGTTTTTTTTTTTTTTTTTTTTAAAAATGAGACAAACACAACTGTTGCATCTTTCAGTGAGAAAGTATTCAACTTTCCATCACTACTGAAAGCAGTGGCCCTTTGCTGTGACTATATGCTTTGTTGCTGCGGCCATGTGTGCTACCTAGCAGGATATGTCTACTGCTTGTTTACCATCTGTTTATGAAAACACATTAGTTCTGCCTGCGTAGTTCTTACTTGTAGTACTTAGTCACGCCACCATGAGATGAACAGAAAGTGGACTTGCTTGACTGACCAATATTTTGTGGCAGTCCACATATATTTTGAAGGTCAAGCCGGGGGGCATTTAAAACTAGGTTTGTGGGTCACAACTGCCCCCTGGGCTGGACTTTGGACATGCCTGACCTAACTGTATACAATAGTAAAAATGAGCTCCACCTCCTCCTACAAGAGTAAAACATTACTTACACATTGATAAATCAGTATTAACAGTCTAATAATGTCATACATGTATGATAAATACACCAGTCACAGGGGACACTACTGCGATATAATATTTACTGTACCTTTACTTAAGTAGAATTTTGAGTGACAGATCTGAGTACTTTATTCATCACTGATGACACCAACTTCATTTAAGACCTCAATCTGAAGAACCTGGGAAACCCCACCTCTTATAGCCAATCACTCACACACACACACACACACACACACACACACACACACAAGCATATGTGTGCCAGTCTTAAGAGGATTACTGCAAAGGCGAACAAAGCAATCACTGTCACTTATCATTATCATATCTCACACACATATGCACACGGACACATTCAGAATACTGCAACAGGCTAAAATCAGGAAGAGAACTGGGACTCGGTGAAGAAGTGAGAAACAAGTGGAGAGACTGTAAGGATGGAGGAATATGATATCATTGTGCTTGGAACTGGACTTAAGGTAAGAAAACTTGTATTTATTGAAACATAAACAAAGAAAATTGTAGTCGTACATTGCCTACATCTACATTACCATTAACATATTGTACTGAGGACCTAAAGATATACTGAATGATCTTGACTTTGATTTGTGTCCTTTACTTTTATTTTTTCTCCATACTTTATAGCAGGGATACTGAACATGCTTTGCCCAAAAGGCCACTTTTGCAAAATGACAGGAGGCCAGGGGCCAGTTAAGAAACAGACGATGATATTTATCAGTGTGTGTAATAAATGACTTACCTGTGGTCAACCTTTCAACATTTGCATTCCTCATTCATCTTTGCCAGGAGTCAAATCCAGTGCAGGTCAGGTGTACGCAAGGTGTTTCTAGGATCTGAGGACATTCGGTGCTTAGCTTTGTTCTCTGTTTGGGGGTCCAGGGAATCCTCCTCTGACACTTTTATTGCTAAGCAAGCTCTATTTTTATGTTTTTTATGCAAAAAAATCAGTGTGAGTCAACTTATTTTCATTGTAAAAATGGTCAGCGGGCCACCTGGTACCCTACTGTGGGCCGGATTTAGCCTGTGGGCCATAAGTCAAGTATCACTGCTTTATTGAATAAGCGGTGGATAAGTTTGTTTATGAGTAAAATGGCCCCAATTGTATGGATCATTCAAATGCAGATCTGAGCTCCCATTGGCTGTTAAATGGAGTTGCAACAGTTAAATTACGTCATTATGCTACTCTTGATCTACAAATGTATAGCACCTGGCCCACTCACTAAGTGCTCCACCGTCTCTTTCAGGAATGTATCCTCTCTGGTTTAATGTCTCAAGGTGGGAAGAAGGTTCTTCACATTGACAAGAATCCTTACTATGGAGGAGCGAGTGCATCCATCTCTCCCCTTGAGGAGGTGTGTTCACACAAACAAAAGTTAACATGCATTACCTCTAAAACTGCTGCTATATTGCTAATTTGCTATGTATACTTTTCATTTTCTCTATGTTTACAGCTGTACAAGAAGTATAATGTTTCAGGACCTTCTAAGTCTATGGGCCGCGGAAAAGAATGGAACGTCGATCTTATCCCCAAATTTTTTCTTGCCAATGGTGAGAGCCTCATTCATCTGAACCTGTGATTTGTGCATTATTGTAGTGTACATATGTGCACTGTGATTATCTGTGTCCTCTGCTGTCTTTGCAACAGGCGAGCTGGTGAAAATCTTGGTGCACACTGAGGTTACTCGATATCTGGACTTCAAAGTTATTGAAGGCAGCTATGTGTACAAAGCAGGCAAACTGCACAAAGTCCCCGGCACAGAGGAAGAGGCCCATAACTCAGGTGATGAACATGAACCTGAAGGATGTTTAAAGGGACAGTTCACCACCAAGTCAAAAATGCATATTTTCTCCTCTTGCCTGCAGTGCTGTTTATCAGTCTAGATTGTTTTGATGCGAGTTGCCAAGATGTTGGAGATATCGGCCATAGAGATGTCTGCCTTCTTTGTAATATAATGGAACTAGATGGCACTCGGCTTGTGGTGTTCAAAGCGCCCAAAAAATCATTTGAAAATCTCCACAGCAATGTCTCTTTCCAGAAATCATGACCTGGTTACTCACAATAAGCTCCACTGAGCTAGCTAAAATTACAGCTGAGGAGGATCCCACTAATGTTTATATCTTGCGTTGTCACAAGCCTCTCATCCATGAGAAGATACCACAGACTGTATAAACAATGGATTTAGCTACCATGACATCACCCGTTGGTTTGTGGATTACCATTTCAAAGCCTTGAGTTTGGCATTATGGCTGTCGCCATCTTGGTTTTTTGAAGCCAGAAGTGACCATAATCGGACGAGAGGTTGGAGCTTTGTATGAGAGGTGGATTTGACTGAGAAGCCAAGGACACTATTGGCAGACAGCCTCTCACTTAACCCCCCCTGCCCTTAAATACGCATAAATTTGGGCCTTAATCAAATGTAAACGGGTGAGTTACAAAAAAAAAAAATCACCCCCACTTTGAGCACCACAAGCTGAGGGGCATCTAGTTCCATTATATTGGAGAGAAGGCAGACATCTCTACAGCTGATATCTCCAACACTCAATAACCCTGTTAGTGCATCATAATAATCTTTTTTTACTCCATTTAATAACATTCAATAAAACATTTCTGTTTCAGATCTGATGGGCATGTTTGACAAGAGAAGGTTCAGGAAGCTGCTGCTCTTTGCCCTGAACTTTGACATGAGAAACCCTCGGACCTACCAGGACATGGATCCTAAGAAATTGACCACGCGGGACCTTTTCACCCGCTTTGACCTGGGACTAGATGTAATGGACTTCACAGGTCATGCCATAGCCTTACACAGCAACGAGAGGTCAGTCACAGGAACTTACATAAGCAAGATAACAAATGATGACAGGTGATCCTTTAAGTTAAATCCTGCCACCTGATGTGTATATGTCTCCTGATGACTCTGCAGTTACCTGGACCGGCCGTATGGGGAAACGATCGGACGGATCAGGCTGTACTGTGAGTCTCTGTCCCGCCACAGTGCCAGTCCATACCTCTACCCTGTGTACGGGCTGGGCGAACTGCCACAGGGATTTGCCAGGTTACAAAATAATTAATCAGATTGTGTTCTTCAGTGCAAGGAGATCAGCATCAATTAGGAAACATATTGTATCATTGTGCATATGAAAACAGATGTCATGATGTATATCAGTGTCAGAGGAGGACCTTCAACAGGTTACTGTGTGTTTCAGATTGAGTGCAGAGTATGGCGGAACCTTCCTCTTGAACAGAGCAGTGGATGAGCTTGTGATGGACAATGGCCAAGTGAAAGCTGTGAAGTCTGAGGGAAAGGTAGGTGTATTAACATGTATGTATTAAAATGTCCAGCAGCACAACTGTGCTCTTAGTGATTGTGTCTTTCTGTGTCTTAATCAGCTGTACAGCTGTAAACAGCTCATCTGCGACCCCAGCTACGTTCCTAATCGAGTGAGGAAAGTTGGGCGTGTGATAAGAGTCATCTGTTTATTAAATCATCCAGTTAAAAACACCCACGAGGCCAGCTCCTGCCAAATCATCATCCCTCAAACACAACTCCACAGGAAATCTGGTATTTTTGTTTTGTGTGTGTTGCAGTCGACAGATTCTTTGTAAATTAATGATTTTGGTTGAATCTTGTCCCCTTTTGTTTTGTCCATGCAGACATTTACATATCTGTAGTGTCCTATGCGCACAGTGTAGCCTCAGATGGGATGTACATCGCCACAGTGAGCACGATGGCAGAAACCAACAACCCAGAAAAAGAAGTTCAGCCAGGGCTGGACCTCCTGGAGCCCATCAAGCAAAAGTTAGTGACACTTTCAAATGTTTTATTTAATGTTTTTTTAATGGTTGTGTCAATAAAATCAAAATTTTAAACAATATTTAACGTTATTTCCTGTCACCACCTTCATCTAGATTTGTTTCAGTCCACCACATCCTGGTTCCCAATGAAGATGGAAGCAAGAGTCAGGTAATGAAGGCGATTCGCCACAATATTTTCTGTACTAAAAATTAGAAATGAATTATAAAAGAGTAAAGCGTGGTGGGTCCAGTGTTACTGACAGATGCTGTGTCTTCCTTAGATATTCGTGTCCCGCTCATATGATGCATTAAACCACTTTGAGGATGAATACGAGGACATCAAAGACATGTACCGCCGCATCACAGGAGTAGAGCTCCACGTCGGAGGATCACAGAGACACCAGTCTCACAACTCTGATGACGACTGAGAAACATCAGGGCCAAAAAATTCAACAGCTGGGAGGCCATAATGACGTTATGGGTGATTATAGCCAACTGCTACACAGCTGTAGCTGAGGGTGTGTTATGCAGCATGTAGAGTGAGTTGTGAGTACACTATGTAAATGTTGGATATCTAATTTGTTTGCTATGTCCTTCTTTTGTGATACTCTGTAACAGTTTGGAAAACATCTTTTTCTTTTCATGAACTTTAAAGTTCTAGTCTTCTGTATTTGTAATGTTTTGGTATGACACAAGGTGCTGTGTAGCCATCAACTTTTTTGTTACATAGTTCTTCTGTTGTATTGTTTACACCTTCAAAGTAAAATCCTGACCACGCTGACTTTTGTGGTGAAAATTCTTGTATATGTCTAAAAATGTGTCTAACATCCATTTTTGATCAACATATAAACTGAAACTGACTGAAATTACAGCTAAATTATTACTTTATTCAGTAAAGACGGCTTCATATTTAACATGCTTTTTAGCTGCTTTCATTATTTAAATACATTTTGACAATTAACTCATTAATGTAATTAACTCTTCAGTAACCAGTTTGATTGCTTTTTCAAAAAATTTTTTTTTTACTCCCTTTGGGGACCTACGCCCATTTTCAAAATTCAGACGTGTTATTCCTATGGTCTAAGACAGTCCATAAATACTAGTAAACATGAACAACTCTCTCCCAAATTCAAAATAAAGAATGCTAAAACTCAAATTTAAGATGTCCTCAAGTATAAAGTCTGGAGATGCTCCATAGATAATTATAATTAAATTATCTATCAATTTGCGGTCCAAATGTTGGTCACTGGACCATTATGAATGGACCACAATTGACATGTGAATGTGTCAAGTTTGTAAAAAAAAAAAATAACCACATTTTATTTTGAAGTACAGTAAATTTCTGGCACAGAGCTTTTATTCTGAAGTGCTGATTCCTGCTGTAGAGTGAGTGAATAACAGACAACTACTTAACAGAGACAGCAAACTAGCTCAAGGACATGGTCAAATGCAAGTATCACACTTAATATATTAAACCGTGCAGACATTGAAATAATGACTAAGGGGAAATCTGGACCCTGTGGCCGCACCAGTTGGGAACCACTGATCTAGATGTCACTGCGAGCACCCAGGGGAATGTTCTCAGTATATGGATACATTTCTTGTTTCAGAACTCAAGACCACAACAGAATAAAGCTCATTTGGGTGTAAAAAAGAAAACACAAAATTCAGCTCCCATTCACTGTCTGTGGAGCAGCTCCAGGCTTAATACCTGATGACATCACAGATTTAAGACTTACTCCTCTGGTATCTGGCTTTTGATGGAGAAGCTCATATCAACAGATAATGACTGAACTTTCTTAGGCCATGAAAATAACATATTGAAATTCTTATATTTGGGTGGTGTTCTCCTTTAAGCACCAATCTGTGCCACAACTTCTCAGCAGCAGCAGATGAAAGTGATCATTCAGCACCCTGCATGTGAACGAGAGGGGGGGTTTAAACATTCAGCCTGACGCTGGGCATGTGGCACAGAGACGGATGATTAAGAGATGAATCCCAGTGATGTGGAGAGGATTTGTGGATTCTCTTATCTATGGGAGCTTATGTGTGAGAAGGACAAAGCCACTGTAACGATGTCACATACTGCACACAGGCAGCTTGTAGGTGGCAGCGCTGCTGGAGGCACAGACGCACAGAGTAAAGAAGCTTATCCAAATGAAGGACAGTCACCATCAACACCTCGGGCAGAGGGCTGGAACATATTCATACACAAAGACTACACATGGAGTCATTTTATCTGCTGCACAGACAATAGCAACTCTTCCTTGTGTCTTTAAATAACACATATTCCACGTAGGTGTTTTATATATTTTGCTATGCATGAAAACACAGTTAATGAATGACACCTAAATTATTGTTTGTTGCATGTAAATCTTTTAAATATACAGTATATTTCCAACACATAGTCTACACCTGAGCACTTACACACACTTTATGTGCACTCAAGCATACTCACTCACACTCGCTTCTACACCTGGATTTCAAAGCAATAGATGTGACGGAAAACCCAACATCAACAGCACATGAAACTCTTGGCTCCCTGCTCAGATTATTAGGTGACAGCGACTGCTTTTAACACCTTCATATCCCAAAAATAGCAGTCATAACCAAATATAGGGGCTCTTCAGAGCAGGATGTCACTGAGTTTGTTCCTTTGGAAGCAGAGGAGGAATAACCATCCCACAGGCCAGGGATCATTCATAAACCTCTGACCCCTGTCTGCAGAAATCAGTCCTAGTTGCTGTTGACGTCTCAGCACTTATTCCTCCTTCAGTTCCAGCGCAGTGCTGATGGACGGAGGGATCAGACCAGCGGCTGCCACTCTTCTCTCATTGGTCAGGAAGTTGAAGGTTGCACATGCATTGGGCTGCAAAACAGCAGAGATGGAAAACAAATACAGAACAGTAAATAAGACAGCTCGATTAGTTTTAAAGTGGAAATAATTTTTTTGCTCTAAATGATCGTTATGAAATAAATGTTGATTGCACAATGTAATGGCTGTAGAATAATGACACCATTTGCATTTAGATTGGTTGCTTTCAGTATGCAATTCTGTCTGCAGGTACGATCACCTGGGAAAATGAAGGCTTGATTTACGGCACAACGGAAGTACATCAACCTTTGCCCAACCAAAACAGGAAGAGGATAGTGCCTCTGTTTACCTCTGTAGCTGTATGCAGCTATCCCCAGTTACCTTTTGCCAGCACAAGCAAAAGTAAAAGCCTACTCCACATTGCCTTGTCTGGTGTGTCACCTGGCTATATTTGCATTTTTCAGCGCCGTGCCTTTTGGATACCTGCTGCTTTCAGTCTGGCACCTCCTCACTATCTTTCTATTAGGTCGCGACCTCAACTGCACACTGCAGATGTACACACCAATAAACAGCCCTAACACAGAAAATAATTTTAAAAAATACAGGCAGACAGCAGAGTCTCTACAGAAAAATACACCACCACACACTGTAAGTAGGTCATATGTGAGAACTGAGAGGGATTACTTTTGTATGAGTCTATACATTGTTTTTAGGAAAATCCTGCATAGCAATATTTTAAGTATTATTGGTCAGTCAGAAAGTCTTCATGTCTTTGATGTAGGGAGGAGGAACATGATGCATGTTACTACACTGAGACCCTGAGCACACTTTACCGTGTCTTGCACCTCCACAGCGATGCCTTTACGCTTGAGTAGAGCGAGGACTGAGGGGTCGATTCGTTCCACACGGGCTCCTGTGCCCAGCACAAGAATCTCTGCATAAACAAGAAAATAAGTCAAATGACAAGGGTTAGGAAATGTTTTCTTTCAGTTAAATACAACATACATAAACTTAGATCAGTGAGGAAATCAAGGAAAACCTGATGCACATGAAAATTATGTTAATCATGTGCTTTGGCCTTTATAGTCACCAAATCTCAACCAAATTTTTGGACCAACGTATTGGACAGGGTTCTCCACCGTCATAATCAAAACACCAAATGAGTGAACATCTTTTGTTAGAATGCTGTTCATCACACATTATCTAAGTTTTTATTTTATTTATACCTATTCTGGGTTCAAGCATGTGGAACAGTGAGACACTTTCTTCTGTGATGTCTTTATAACTGCCAACCTGCAGAGAGCAAGAGAGGGAGAGAAATTTAGTATAAAGCAGTACATGACACAACAAACTGAGTACTGTGAGGGCGGTTTGGATATCAATCTCACATTCCACTGGAGGATAGCAGGAGGCAGCACAGCACAGGGCCCAAACACCTTGTTGCCGTCGATGTTGAATCCCCTTGAACTGTAGCTGTGGATCATGGCCCCGCTGCCCGGCTCCTTCTGCATGACGGACACCGTGGTCCGTTGGTACAATTCATCATCACTGGGTCCCAATCTATGTGCACGAGACAGAAACGGGCTGGAACAAAATACAGGTACACAAATTAGAACCAGCGCCATATTAGGAATACAAGTCTGGTCACTTTCTAGTATTTACTGTGAGTTGTAATGCTACAAAATGTACTTTTGGTCAGTAAAACTGTGGGCATGAAACAGATCTGATCTCTGCACATTCTCCATCACTTCACATTTCACAAAAAAAAACAGGTTGCACTGCAGAACCGTTGCCATGTGGCCCAGTTTAAAAGCCAAAAATCTAATGCCAACCTACTGACCGGGCTGACAGCCAAAAGCTTTAGGCCTCGTTCTGCAGAGAGGAGGCAGCCAAGAAACACACTTCTGCTCCTACACAGAGCTGCAGCACATTTCAGCCTTTTCTTTCACTTTTTCCTCCTTACTGTTACAAAATATGAGCAAGTTCAGCAAACTTTTGTTTCTGAGATGCAATACTCTGCACTTTCTAGTCAACTGCTTACATCACCAGCTGGATTTTTAAAGTAGCACAGCAAGGACTCATGAGGTGACCCGGCCTGAGGACTGAAGGTAACAAATGACTCCACCAGATGGAGCCAGAGATGCTGTCTGGTGTGCAAATGAGCTTAGAGCTTGTATCTTGGAGTTAATGAAGGGAAATCTACACACAGGAGACATCATGGCATAAAGTAGAATCTGCACATTGTTCTTTGCTCCCAAAACATTTCTGTTTTCATTGTTGCTAAAGAAATGTTTCAATAAATCAGATCTTCATCGGGCACAAAACAGCACCTACAGACATCCCATTATATATACATATCTCAAGATGATATGTATATGTAATCTGCAACTGGTGGCCAATCTGAAAAGCCATTGATTATATCTGAATGCAATGATATACTGTCTGTGTCTTCACTAAACTCAGTTATTGATCACAGGTGTCAACATTGTAAGTGCAAAATAATATGATAAATGCCAAGAAGAACCCCTAAAGAGAGAAAGATATCAGAAATAACTAAAGAATATAGTTTTTGGTTATTTCATTCATTGTAATCATATAGTTTTACATTTCAGTTGTTGACACATGTGACTGATGATTACCTGCTATACTCTTACACTGTTTTCTGAAGACACACATGATTAAGTTGGGCTACAGCCAGTGGCTTCACTATTTTCTGTCATTTTCTAGACCCAAGAATTAGTCGACAAATAAACAGGACCCCTCAGTGATGAGAAAGAGTTTGTGTCATCCTATGACATAGTATGACCTACGGTGTAAATACACACACAATATGACTGTAATAATGTACTTTTATTGGAATAATACCACACAAAATATGGCACAAAACCAACTTCTCCAGTATCGAATAAAGCTAACGTGTATCCGAGCATCTCAGACTCCTGTGACAGTTCAGGCATTTCATAACAACATGTCTTTATAGTGTCCTCGTCTCCACACAGAGGTGATGTAAGTCAAAATTAGGGACAGCTTCTTAAGCGACCTCGCTGGGTTTAAAACTTCATCTTAAATTATTTGAAAGCCATAAACAGATAAACTACCATACCTGGAGAAAGCGGGCGCTGCCCTGGAGGAGAAGAGAAACCCCTGTGTTGATCTCTGGAGGAGGAATCTAGCACACACCGCACTGGCCATGTTGACGGAGCTAACCGGCGACACACAGGGGGGATACTATTCTGTGTGACACCAGCCGTCTGTTTCCGGTGTTGTGTAACGCTTAATCGAAGCCGTCTTTATTTCAAGTCCAACAAGTTGATCCTTGTTTAATTATCGTGTTTTTAACTTCTCATGTCATGGCACATACATGTAATATATCGTGTTAAAAGAGAATAAAACATTGACCTCCAGCTGGTGTTTGTTGAAGCTGAGAAAAATAGGTATTTTTTTAGAATATAGGTTATGTGATATCACCGGCTAAATGCTAAGCTACTGATGCTAACGTTAAAGGAACTTGCAATAGGGTAATGCAGCTGATGTTACACACTGAAATGTGTCATTATCTAAATTAGAATTACAGAAAAACTGTAACCTGTAACCCTCCACATAATGAGTTAACCCACAACACAATAAAAATTACTAGAGGTTGATGTTCATTAATAAAGCTAGCTAACTGTTGGACAGCTATCTTGTATCTCCTTTATCAAACCCACAAAGTGCATTTAAATAATTCTAACTATTAGAGGCAAAATTCATGACCTCTTGTCCTCAGATAGTACCTATCTAACCTCAAACAGCTGTAAGACCTAATATATATTTAGATTGCTTCTCCCCAATTTCTCTTCAAGAATTGACAGCAGTGATTTCTTCATCTAAATCATCAACGTGTCTCTTAGACCCCATCCCAACTAGGCTACTTAAGGAGGTCTTTCCTTTAGTTAACACTCATATATTAGATATGATCAATATATCCTTATTAACAGGCTATGTACCACAGTCTTTTAAGGTAGCTGTAATTAAACCTCTACTAAAAAAGCCCACCCTGGATCCAGAGGTGTTAGCCAACTATAGACCAATATCTAATCTTCCCTTTATGTCAAAGATCCTTGAGAAAGTAGTCGCAGACCAGCTGTGTGATTTTCTCCATGATAATAATTTATTTGAGGAATTTCAGTCAGGATTTAGAGTGCATCATAGCACTGAGACAGCACTAGTTAAAATTACAAATGACCTTCTGATTGCTTCAGACAAAGGACTTGTCTCTGTACTTGTTTTATTAGATCTTAGTGCGGCGTTTGACACAATTGACCATCAAATTCTACTGCAGAGACTGGATCACTTAATTGGCCTAAAAGGTTCAGCACTAAGCTGGTTTAAATCTTATTTATCTGATCGTTTTCAGTTTGTTGACGTTCATAATGAATCATCCTTACGTACCAAAGTTTGTTTTGGAGTTCCTCAAGGTTCTGTACTCGGACCAATCCTATTTACTCTATATATGCTTCCTTTAGGTAACATCATTAGAAATCACTCTATAAATTTCCATTGTTATGCGGATGATACTCAGTTGTATTTATCGATGAAGCCAGAAGAAAGTAATCAATTAACTAAACTCCATAACTGCCTTAAAGACATAAAAACTTGGATGAGCACCAATTTCCTGATGTTAAATTCAGACAAAACTGAAGTTATTGTTCTTGGCCCCAAACAACTCAGAGACTCTTTATCTGATGACATAGTTTCTCTAGATGGCATTGCTCTGGCCTCTAGCACTACCATAAGAAACCTCGGAGTAATATTTGATCAAGATTTGTCTTTTAATTCTCATTTAAAACAAACCTCACGGACTGCATTTTTTCATCTGCGTAATATTGCGAAAATTAGGCCTATCCTGACCCGAAAAGATGCAGAAAAATTGGTCCACGCTTTTGTTACCTCTAGGCTGGATTACTGTAACTCTCTATTATCAGGTAGCTCTAGTAAGTCCAGCTAATTCAGAATGCAGCAGCACGTGTACTAACAGGAACTAAGAAACAAGATCATATTTCTCCTGTTTTAGCTTCTCTGCACTGGCTCCCTGTAAAATCCAGAATTGAATTTAAAATCCTACTGTTAACTTATAAAGCTCTAAATGGTCAAGCTCCATCATATCTTAGTGAGCTCATAGTGCCATATTATCCCACCAGAACACTGCGCTCTGAGAACGCAGGGTTACTCGTGGTCCCTAAAGTCTCCAAAAGTAGATCAGGAGCTAGAGCCTTCAGCTGTCAGGCTCCTCTCCTGTGGAATCATCTTCCTGTTACGGTCCGGGAGGCAGACACCGTCTCCACATTTAAGACTAGACTTAAGACTTTCCTCTTTGATAAAGCTTATAGTTAGGGCTGGCTCAGGCTTGCCCTGTACCAGCCCCAGTTAGGCTGACTTAGGCCTAGTCTGCCGGAGGACCCCCTATAATACACCGGGCACCTTCTCTTCTTCTCTCTCGTATTCTATTACTGCATCTTGCTAACTCGGCCATTCTGGATGTCACTAACTCGGCTTCTTCTCCGGAGCCTTTGTGCTCCACTGTCTCTCAGATTAACTCATATCGCAGCGGTGCCTGGACAGCGTGACGTGTGTGGTTATGCTGCTGCCGTGGTCCTGCCAGATGCCTCCTGCTGCTACTGCCATCATTAGTCATTAGTCATACTTCTACTGTTATTATACACATATGACTATTGTCACGCATGTATACTGCCAGATATTAATACATACTTTCAACATATTGTACCACAGTAGCCAGAACTATAACTATAATATTATTACTTTCAATAATGTTGTTGTAACCTACTGTCATTACCTGCATCTCTCTCTCTGTCTCTCTCTCTGTCTCATTGTGTCATGCGGATTACTGTTAATTTATTATGCTGATCTGTTCGGTACGACATCTATTGCACGTCTGTCCGTCCTGGAAGAGGGATCCCTCCTCAGTTGCTCTTCCTGAGGTTTCTACCGTTTTTTTTCCCCGTTAAAGGGTTTTTTTTGGGGGAGTTTTTCCTTATCCGCTGCGAGGGTCATAAGGACAGAGGGATGTTGTATGCTGTAAAGCCCTGTGAGGCAAATTGTGATTTGTGATATTGGGCTTTATAAATAAAATTGATTGATTGATTGATTGATTGAAATACTCTGCAACCTTTGTTGTTAATGAAAATGTTTAAATTTGAACATTACAGTAATTTATGTGTGTTGAGTCTGTTAAACATTTATTTTGTGTAGTCTTTTTGCATGGTTGTGTCTCAAAGGCCCACTTGATCCAGATATTTCTTTTAAAGGTCCAGTATGTAACATTTAGGGGGATTTAGTGGCATCTAGTGGTGAGGATTGCAGAATGCAACCAGCTTTTGGAAAATTGGACTCATTCAGAGCAGGCGTTGTCAATGTTTTTCAGGCTAAGGACCTAGAGAGATGGGGCAGGGAGCCCCCTATTATATGGCATAAAATTGCACTGCATATTAAAGCAGGCAGATGAAGGTTGTCAGGCAAACGGACATATCAGCCTCAGCCTGCAGTCTTGGGCCCCAATCACACATAAGGCATTTTGCAGAGTGCTCTGGGAATCCAGCAACCGCTACCACCAATGTCTCCTCCATTGTTTACCAACTGTGACCACAACAGAAGGCCCTCCTCTCAAATCATCCGACTGGACAATGGGAAAAAAGGTGAGAAAAAAAAAAGATGACATGGGGCGTTTTTCCGCTCTGAGTTGAAGTTTTTTCAACTCAAGGAGTGCAGAGCACTCTGGCAAAAATGCCAGGCACCTACAACTCTGAAATGCAAGGTGCGTTGCAACACAAAAACAGCGAGCAAAAAGCTTTGTTCTCATTAAAAACAATTACAGAAAGGCACCTCCAGCTGCTAAAATGCTTTCTGTGTGATCAGGGCCTTGATCTGTATTTGCTTTTCAGGTAGGTGAGGGAGAAAATTCCACTTTCATGAAGATAAATTGTTGCAAAAGGCAAAATATGTTGGTTTCATGTTAATTTGTATTTTTAGACATTTTAGTTTTTTGAAAATAAATAAGTAATTAAAAACAAAGCTTGTGCAGCCACTCTCCCCCTGGGAGTCCTCAACCCCCTGTTGAAGACCCAGGATTCACAGAGAGACTAATGTATACTTCCTGTATAAAAAAAAACAAAACATTGATTTTGGGAATGATATGGTTTATTTGCGTTGTTTACAGATGCTGTCATAAGTGCAGTGTGACTGAATGAGTTTCCACACAGTCAGATGCATTATATTATTCACCATGATTACCATAATCATCTATGTGCAGTGTATGATCAGTAGTTTTAAGATACAAGGGACTGATACTAAATGTTAATAACTAATTTAGTCATGAACCCATCTTCAAAGAATTACACAATTTGACATATCTGGTGGTAATCAAAGCTGTCATGAAAAATAATGTTTTTTTAATCATGTTTTTATTATATATTTTATGACATCTTGTGATGATGCAGCAGTAATCACACTAGTTTCAGGACCACCGGTCGAGTGACGACTCTCTCTGCCTTCGATTAAAATGCCTGGGGGGCGTGTTCATGGAGCAGCAGCGCCCCCTGCGGTGTTCACTGGCAACACTCACGGGTCAGATGATCCGAGCTACATTGTAAATAGTCAGCGGCGATCCTTCACCGGGGCCATGCCTTCATAGACTCTTTAAATCACCTCCAACAGAGCAGATAGCCACACTCGGAGACTCCTTATCTTCTGACACCAGCTCTGTAGCTGTTTCGGGCCATTTCGGTGTGTTAAAGTGTTTGTAAAGTATGTACCGGTCTCTGTACGCTTTCCGATCCGCGGAGCCCAACTCGCTGCACTTCGCGGCCGGAGAAAGCTTCCTAATCCTGGAGAGGAGCAACAAACACTGGTGGCTGGGGTCCCGCTGCAGCTCGGGGGAAACCGGCTACATCCCATCATCATACATCGAGAAAATACAGGTGAAGCACCGAGCTGTGACCTGGATGTTTTTCCTCTTATTGTCTGAGTGAATGCAAGCGGTGAGCATGTCACATCACATCCCGGGGTGAGGTGAAATCCAGTGAATGCGCAGAAACGTTGAGGGTTGAGCTGATGGCATTGGCACAGACAGATCCCGTGTTACTGTACTACATGTAATGCAGCGCAGGCCACGTTGAAGCTTACTGCTGGTCATTGTCAGGGAGAAAATGCGCGCTTGCAGAAGAGCCCATGAATTATTGGAAAGGTTGTAAATGTGGGGATATGGCCTTCTGTACTGCAGCTGCTTACTGCGACAGACGGGAGGTGGAGGATAGGACAGGAGAGGAGTCAGGAGAGGATGGGGTATGACAGGATGGGATGATGTAGGAGAGGATATGAGACAGGACAGATCCAAGGATCAAAGATCAGCAAGACACGAAGCCATTGTTTCTGCAGGGATTAAACTCACATGCTCCATCCTGTAACTATATCTCTATTTTATTATCAAGAATATTTTCTTTACTGTTATTAGAAGTACTGCTCCCTTCTTCATTATTTCTCTTAGTCACACCCACATGTACTCTGCAGTCAGGAGACTCCTCTTTCCAAACACCCAGGCTTACAGTGAACTAGTCAGAGCACGCATTTAGTCAGATCACACACTCACACACTGGCAGGATAGGAATGCTCTCTCCTGTTCTTAATGACATTGGCTGTGGAGGTTTGATGAGCCCAAATGTGAGGCCTCACTGAGCACGTGTGTCACTGGTTAAAAGGCTGTTTGTTAGATAATCGCCCTAGTTTGTCTCTGCCTGGAGTCACACACGCCCCCGAGCCACAAGTCTGATCCTTTTTGTTTAAAGTTTAATAATTATGTTGATGAATATTTAATTTATAGCCTATTTTTTTCTCTCGTTCTCTCTGGCAGGCTCCAGAGCAGGATGAGGTGTTGCAGTCTATTGACAGAGCAATCGAAGGAATCCACAATGTGGCCTTAAAGAACGGAGGCAAATACAACCTGGAGCAGAGGGATGTTCTACAGTGAGTCCAAATAAACATGATAAAACTATATTAATTCTGAAATGTTTTGTATTCTGCATGTGAATCATTATTCTCTCCCGTTGTAGAAAGTTGATCCATCACAGAAAGGAGACACTCGCACGACGAAGCTCATCGTCCCCCGCCAACAAACAAGGCCTCCCATCTTCCAGCAGTGAAATATCTCTCAGTCAAACTCCTCCTCCACCCAACGGCCTTAACCGAGAGTATGGACGACAGGGGAGCGTGCCGCTGTCAGGAAGCATGGACAGTATGCAGGTAGAACAGAGCTTTTATCAGGTAACTCGCTTGTACAGTACGCAATTAAATGTCTTATTTGAAGCCACAGAGGAGGTTAAAATATGCAGGGTTTTAAATTTAACCTCCTGAGACCCTGTGTCCTCATATGAGGACGTCATATTTTGGGTTTACTTGACCTAATACTTCATTCTACTGAACTTAGACCTGTTGTCCTCGTTCGTGGACCTTTTTTTGTGCCATCTAGTGGTAGTAAGAGCACAATACACTAATCCATGTAAAAACAAGATGGCAGCCATCTCTGCCAAGTCAGTCTGCAGCTGATCCAGACACAAAAGTGGACAAGGTCCAAAACCTGATCACATGTTATGGTTGAAACTTATTTATTTATGATTAATAATGTTTATATTATATATATATTATTGGGAACAAATTTGACCAATTTTAGCAACAGTAACAAGATAAGACACTGTTAATTAGGAAGTACTCGTTTGAAGACACTGGGATTTGATTATCGTCTAGTTTGAGGACATTGAGACGTAATTATCATTGAAAATGTTTAGTTTTTTATACTTATCAAGTCCTACTGATCTCAAATAGCTAGGAGAAATTAAAAATGCATACCAAACCAAAGGTCAGGTTTCAGGAGGATATTGAAAGGCTATATACATCTTTTGATACTGACTTACTGACTAAAAAAATTAAGCATCTTGAAGGAATACTTTATCCCCCTAACTCAGGGGTAGGCAACCTACAGCTTGGGATCCACATGTGGCTGTGTTGAACCTCTGCATTGGCTCCCTGTGGCTTTGACAAAGAATTATGTGGAAATGAATAAAAAAGTCTAAGCCTAAAGTGATTATTGCCCTCTACAACTGTAACAACGTGTAGCCTATACATCGAATTAAGAAATGTTTTAACATTTCATCAACTAAAATGTGAGTTATACGTCTACGACCTGGTGCTTTTTCCTCTAAATTTTGCTAACCTTCAGTAGCAGTGGCCTGGAGTCTCTGTAGCATGGCTAGCTATGGATTCCAAATCCTAAAAAGGAAAAACCTTGGAGGAAAATAGAGGATTTAATAGTGTGTGGACAGATTCATTTGCTTTCACCACCAACACTGCAAATTTAAAATACTAAGTAGTCATAAACAGCTGACTGCAGAGTAGTTACCTTGTATTAATGAATGCTCATTAAGACCTGTTTGCAATTTAGACTTAATAGGCTGTTAAATAATAGTTAAAAAATAGATTTTTTTTTCTTTTGGCCAATAATGGCTCTTTTAATAGTAACGTTTGCCGCCCCCTGCCCTAAATGATCATTAGTCAGTCACACAGCCGTCTTATGTTGAATTAATAAAGAAAACGTAGTTTTTCTTGCGTGCCTCCACAGTGAAGGAAGAATCTGAAAAGGGCAAAAATTGTTGATGAATTGTAGTCATACAACAGCAAAACTGTATCAAAACATCAGTTTACAAACTCATACAAAATTCATGCAGTGTAATCCAAGTCTCATTTATCCAGTCATATGTAAAGTATTTCACAAACACATGCATTTTTGCTTAAACCTTATTATATAAAACACTTCACGCACTGATGAGTCGTGCACCTGCAGAAGTGTTTTAAATAGCAAGGTGGTGGTTAATAGACATACAAATGATCACTTCCTTTGAGACCCACTTCTGGTTTTTATAACTTTCACATTGTGGGTTTGAACCTATCGTTATTATTATCTCTGTCTCTTCTACCTCACTCTTTCTTTATTCTTCTTCCTGTAAAGCACTTTCTCCTCCTTGCAGTGCAGTTTGTTTGTAGGTGTAACTCATTAATGATCATTTTATGAACATGCTCGAGGCTGCCAAACATTAATCACCACTAATCTGCTTTGATCTTCTACCTTGCAGATATTTGCAACTATGGGTTGCTACCTAATCAGTTAATCCATGTACAGGTCATAAACACGGCTCGTCTTTAGGATTAAAGTTTCTGTTCAGGCTTTATTGATAAAAAACAATATCAGGAGTGTCAGAAATGTTACAGAATAGATCCTGAGAGATGTTAAACCATCCTGATGTTACCTGGGAAAGCTTCTCTGACAGCAGAGAGAAATGTGCTCATGTTGAGCAGACACACACCCACAATATGCCCTTGCTTATCCCTTCAACAATGCTCATTGTATAAAAAGAACACACAAGTAAAAACAAACTCATCCAAGACAGAAAATAGTCCCAGTTAAAGTTACATCATAGGTATAAAACATATAAAATATAGAATAAAATAAATTACTGTACATAAAGAATTGTGATAGACAGGAGTGCAGTTATCACAAATGAATAAGCAAATGAATGTAAACAGGACTGTAGTGAATGTATATGTTTACTGAGAAGTAATATGAAAACAGTGACAATATAAAGGTCAAGTGACATTAAGTGGTGAGCTTAGTTCAGGTTCCACACAGTTTAATACATTCAGCATCATACTTGCATTTGGCTCCGTCGTCGAGCTAGTTTGCTGTCTCTGTCAAGTATCTGTCAGTTAGTCACTCACTCTACAGCAGGAAACCACACTTAAACTTAAAACTCTGTGCTGGAAATTCACTGTACTTGACACGTTTGCGAGTCACTTTGCGGTCCATTCAGAATGGGCCTGTGACCCACAACACAACCCATCAGATGGGAACCACTGCTGAAAGTATCGGCTAAAATAACCCTGTACCAAGTCATATCGAAACCTCTCCAGTCAAACAATACCTACATTTGATCCTTTTTGTACCCAGATCAAGAAAAACAATGACTATTCGTATGTTTTTGCTTGCAGTCAGTCACTGCAGGCGTTCTTTGATTAAATGTGATGTGTAATTGGTCCACTACAGCAGCAGCTACAACCCACCACACAGTTGAGTGTGGTGTATTTGACAGAGTTTGCAGTCAGTAGTTTGAACACTTTCACAATGTATTCTTGTGAAAGTCACTTGGATGGGAAGGAGTGGTGACATTTTACGCAACTGAATGATTCCACTTACATGAAGGGTATTGAATGAGGTAGAAATGAAAGGTATCTCATGACGCACTCTATTGACATTGGTGTCACTTTAAGGATTTTAAACGATACCCAGCTCAATGGATGAGCTGTCCCTGAGCCTAGTGGCGTGGGATAATCAATTTCCTCTCCTGCCTCCCCTCCTGCAGGTGCCTCCTCAACCTCGACGTGCGGCCCCAATCACCCCACCTCCCCCTGAGAAACAGCGAAACAGCCGGCGTCCAGGTAAGAACTCAGAAAGCAGCACTGTGGATGCATTTTTCTGCTCAGTGTTTTATTTCAGTCTCACAGATTACAGCGAGGCGGTTTTGCTGCTGCTCTCAGTTCTGCGTTTCACAAACACTCTATTCTTAGTCAGGTCGTTCCTGTTCACTCTCCTCTCTGTAACTGGAGCTCTTTCTCTCCTTCTGTCAGCAGAGCCGGAGGTCCCCTCCAGAACGTCCTCTCTCCCTCCGTCCCCTGCCACCTCCCTCTCGATCAGCACCACCTCTTTAGAGTCCGGCTCCTCCCACTCACCGGTCTCCTCTGAGGTCAGCATACCAAGTGTTTCTAGCACCCCCCCTCCTCCTGTGCCATCCCGTGTGAAGCCCACTGCACCGCCGCCTCCCTCCAACTCCCCTCCTCAGCCTGCTCCCGCAAAGAAGAGCCCGGCTCCACAGCCTCCCCAGCCCACCCCTCCTCCCTCGCAGCCCGCTGTGGTGGAGCAGCCGGAGAGTGAATGGCCTGTTGCCCCCCCGTCTGTCGCTGAAAGCCCTCCTGGCAGCCCCACTACCTCTGAGCCGGTTCCCATGACTATCGGGGCTGAACTGATCGAGCTGGTGCGGAAGAACACTGGCCTGAGTTATGAGCTGTCCAGGGTCGCCGTGGGCGTGGTGGTCGGCCATCTGCAGACGGCCTTACCTCAGGCCTCCTCTGATTTGGAGCAAGTTCTCCTCTCGCTGGTGGAGAGCAAGGTCAGATTTGTTTTCATTACATCATGTGGATCCAGCATCCTGGAGCCCCGCCAGCTTAAAGGAGAATACCGGTGTCGGTTAGAGTTACAGCTCAGTCTGCATTTAGCTGACATTTCTCAGAGTTGTTTTGAGGCGCAGGGGACAGTACTCACAGTGTCACTCACTTGTTTCCTGTTTTTAAACACAAGCTTGACCAAGCTTGAAATGAAATGCTGATTCTTTCCTGGCAGACATTTGTGTTTCTTCCTGTGTGTATAAGATGGTTAATAGTAGCATGGGTGTCATGTAAACCCCAACAGCATTTGTTGAAAGCTTTTGGCTGCGTCCTGTATTTAAATGGTGACACGTGCGTGCACTCCGACCCTGCTTATCCAATTATAAAGGCTGAGATACTCTGTATCATCAGTGTTTTGTTAAGCCCTTGCTGAGTGTTCTCTTTCTAAAAACACACTGAAGAGACCTTTAATAGACCCCAAAGAGTTTTAAACAAAACCAAATGAGGATCAGATGATTTTTAAGCCTGTGTATGTTTTTTTTAATACTTTAAAACGATTGAAA
This sequence comes from Epinephelus lanceolatus, assembly GCF_041903045.1. Taxonomy (NCBI): domain Eukaryota; kingdom Metazoa; phylum Chordata; class Actinopteri; order Perciformes; family Serranidae; genus Epinephelus; species Epinephelus lanceolatus. Next base: position 26,847,052 of record NC_135734.1, on the reverse strand, counting down.
GAATAGCTTCTTCTGAGGTTTTTATATTTTCAACTGTGCTGCCTGCATGCAGACACCTAATGTAAAGCAAAGAAGCATCCAATATGACCCCAGTGTCACCCTACTCAATATTTTATATTATCAGCGGATGAAATTACTATTTCTAATGTGAAAGAGATCATTCATAGTGTTGAACCCAAAGGAAATTATCGCCAGACTTAAGCTGAGCAGTTACATTTCTGTGTCAGAGAATAAAAATGTTCCTCTGTACTAGTATTTCAAGTTGTCACAGAAACAGGTGTGTCATGCTGTTTTCTGTGTCTGCAGGATCTGAGCGCAGCGCTGCCGCAGGGCCAGGTGTGTCACGATGAACAGAGGCTGGAGGTGATCTTCAGCGACCTTGCTCGCCATCGGGACGATTCTCAGCAGCGGAGCTGGGCGCTCCATGAAGACCACGCTCTCATCGCTTGCTACCTCGAGGAGCTGCTGAAGATTCTGGTACGATGCAAGGAGCTGGTGACCTCCTGTAAACTCTCATGTCTGTAACAGTCTGCAGAGTGCCTGTTTTCTGCAGTGTGAGAGGATGTGACTGAAGCCCTGACTGACTGTGTCACACGTGTAAAAATGGATTTCACTTATAGTTGTGTCTGTCAGTCATAATGTAGCCCTTTTTTGCAAAATGCTTCACAGTAAAAGCATTAAAGGGTGAGTTCAGTATTTTTCACCCTGGACCTTATTTTCCCATGTTTTTGTGTCTAAGTGACTCATGAGAAGAACAACTTATTAAAACTACCCCAGCACTGAGCGAGAGGGCTGCAACCAGCAGCCACGAAATAGGCTGCAATGTAATATTAATCAGCAATTGAGCACCATCAATGTACGTCTGCTAAAAGTGCTTGTTTTTGCCACTGACAAGCTCAGATTACTATTCTAAGTGCATGCCAGCTTATGGAAAGGTTCCCTACACAGATAGACCTTTTTGTCAAAGAGTAAGATCCTTTTTCTTTAACCAGGAACAGCCCCAAAATCGACATCGCCCAATCCCGTGAAACCCACCGAGACTCCATTCAAATATACAGTCACTTTAGCGTGTATAGAAGCAGCATAATTTCCGATTTAACTGGGAGAATTGGGGGTTTATTTCCACCAAACCAGAGTTGGTGATTGTTGGAACAGTGGAAAGACAAACCAAGGAGGTTTTTGTGTGTTTTGTTTTGTTTCTGCAGGCTATAAATGAAGTGTGTTTTATGATGATAAAATTACTGTTTATTTGAATGGAGTCTGGTGGGTTTCATGTTTGCAATTTAGGGGCTGTTCCTTGTGAAACAAAAAGGTTCTTACTATTAAACAAAAAGGTCTAACTCAGTAGGGATCCTTTCCAAAATGTTTTTTGACACGGTCAGTGGCAAAAACAAACACTTTTAGTAGATGTAAATTCACAGTGCAAACATGCCCCGGGTGGTGACATTGCAGCCTGTTGTCTCCCTCAGTACTGGTCCAGTTTTAAAAAACAGTTTTTTGCTTTCATCACTTAGACACAAAAACACAGGAAAATAGGGTCCAGGTTGAAAAATACTGAACTTGCCCTTTAAATATCGAACAAACAGGACAGTGACAAACACATGAAAAACCAAATAAACTTAACAAAACAGGAATAACATTAAAAAATCAAAATGATACAACGTTAAAATGCACAGTAATGTGTTTAAGTGTGGGTGTGACAGTTTCCAGTAAGAGCTGGAAAAATCAACACATATTTAAAGTCAGGCAAGAGTTTCTGAGTTGATGTCACTGCTTTATCCTCATAGTTGTGAAATGAAAAGTTTTCTCCTGGGATGAGTCTGTGATGTGGCCGCAGGACGCGTCCAGCTGTCGTGCTGTAAATACCAGACATGTTTGATGGGATCAGACCGGCTCAGACGACTTTACAAATCCAACAGTGAGGTTAAAGACTGAATCTGTAAACTCTCCAGGCTGCCAAATATTCTTTGTTGGCAGTTTGTCCTGAACCCCAGGGATGGGATGTCCAGATGAGTTGCTCACAGGCTCCATAATCCTCTGGTGTCTCCAGGGACCACAACTGTCCAACAGATTAGGAAGTTAGAGTTATGATGTTATCATATCATCGTCTGTTACAACTAAAAGCTGTGTTTTATTTTCAGACTGATGCAGATCCAGAGGTGTGCAAGAGGATGTGCAAGGCCAACGACTATGAGAACGTGCTGTCTCAGGTTTCATACTATCAGATGGTAAGACGTTATAATAACAGCCTTTTTATTTTGGACACACGGAACTTGAAACTAATCTGTATTCCAGAAAAACTACATGCCTTTTTTTAATCAGGATTAGTTCTGTAAAGATAGTGGGTTGTGTAATCACAGTGTTGCTGAGCACGTTCAGTTTACATTTATTCAGTGGCAGCTCATCTTTGCCATCATGTGACCGTGCAGGAGCATCGTGTGTCTCTGAGACTGCTGCTCCTCAAAGTGTTCGGGGCCATGTGCAGCCTGGATGCTTCTCTCATCTCAACCCTCCTCAACTCCATCCTCCCCATGGAGCTGGCCAGGGACCTACAGACTGACACGCAAGGTGACTATATTTACTTTTCACTATCTCTTGCTCATCTATAGCGTTTCCTAAGCTTAAAGGAACATTATGTAAGACTTAGGGGGATTTAGTGGCATCTAGTGGTGAGGATTGCACATTGCAACCAGAAACTTCTCCCAGTTAGAATTCCTTCAAGGTTTGGTGTTTAGGAGGTTTTTACCAGGGGCTGAATTATCTGCAGAGGTCTCTTCCTCTCCTAAATAAAACGGCCCTGATGTTTTACCCCAGTAAAAACACAGTTTCACATTGCAAATTAGTATTCTTCCAGCACTGGTCGTTGCAGATCGGCTGTTAACTACATTGGCTGATGCAAAAATGTGAATGGCCCCATCTAGAGCCAGTGTTTGGTTTGTCCGTTTGCACCATTGTAGAAACATGGTGGTGCAACATGGCGATCTCTGTAGACGAGGACCCGCTCCCTAGATATAAATAACTCAGTCTAAACTAAAGAAAACACGACAACTCTTATTTTCAGGTGATTATACACTAAAGAAAACATGCTTACTTATATTGTATTCCATTTCCACCAGTATTCCCCCGCTAAACTCTACACACTGGACCTTTAATATGATCACAATGACACTTTCTCTGTCTGCTTTTCTTTCCTCAGAGCACCAGAAGATGTGTTACACAGCTTTGGTTCTTACTATGATCTTCTCAATGGGCGAACAGGTGCCATATCATCACTACGGTATGTATGTGTAAAGCTACTGTGTTATATTTTCACCTCCGCATGTAACCACAGATGATACATAAAGATGATGGCGCACTTTAGAATCATTTCCTGTATCTATGGCATGTTGATTTTGCCACTGCCCCGCCCCTTTTTGGAGACTAGCAGTGGTCTTTTCTCCTCAATGAGAGAAGTGATCATAACACAGATTATGACTGATTCTTTCGCCTCATAGTCACTGAAGTAAATGTTGTACCCATTTTTCATAAGCCACGATTCTTCTAAACATTCTGAAACTAAAATGGCATTTTTCAGACAGACTTATCAGATAAAAATGACTTTGTTTGAGACGTGTCTTTGTCTCAGCAACACATTCCTGCGAAATCTGACAACAGCTAACCTGACCTTGTACTCAGCTGATATCAGACATTCAGCTAGCAGATAAAAACAAGCGGCCAAATAAGGAACAATGTTAAATTTGGACTGTGTCTAGTGTTGTATTGTTTTGAATGTTTTCATCCATCCACATAATTTTCACAACACTTCAGAACAAGGTGGAGGGAGGCAGGGGAGAAACGGACATGACCACTTAGGAGACAGGAAGTGTATACTATTTACCAGTGGTGCAGCTTGTAATGCGTCATCTTTTCTTATAAAGCATCTTTGATACAATGTTAAACATCTGTAATTAAGGGATAATGTGTTCTTTATTTAAGACATGATCCTTCTTGCTTTCAGAACACTTAAATGCTGACTTTGTCCAGTTTCTGCTGGGTGTGGTGGAGGACGGGCTTCCCTCTGATCCCACAGAACAGCTGCCTGACATCTTCCTCAACCTCCTGCTGGCCTTCAACCTGCACCACACAAGTGAGAACAGCCGCCATTGACTCATTTCACAGCAGATATTTTGACTTCTCAAAGCAGGAAACGCACAGCAGAAGTATAAATAGTAGGAATAAATAGATGGTTCCATTTCTGTAGACCAGTTTCAGGGTTGCAGTGTTGTGCACGCTGGCTCGCTGACATGAGTTACAAGACGACTTAAATGCAGCAGAGCCATCATTGATGTTAATAGTAACGCCTGTGCGTTTCCTGTAATGCTACACTGCTTCTATTGTTTCACTATAAGGACTTTTTTGTGTCTTGTCTGTGTCACCCAGCACCCAGCAGCAATGTGATCATGCAGGAGCTGAAGAAGAAAAATGTCAAGATCCTGTCAGAGAAAGTGCTGCTGCTTCTCAACAGAGGCGGTAAAACACCATTTGTCATGTTTCTCATTTTGCATATAAATCTGTTTTCTGTCTACTGACGTCACGCCTCACTCTTTACCCGCTCCTCTCCAGACGACCCTGTGTGTATGTTCAAACACACCCCACCTGCACCGCACTCAGTGCTCAAGTTTCTGCAGGATGTTTTCGCCAACCGAGAGACCGCCGACATCTTCTACCGCACTGACATGATGGTGATGATCGACATAGCTGTTAGACAAATATCTGACCTTTCACCTGGAGACAAGGTGAGACCTGGAGACGCTGCACAGCTACTGATTGTTCTCTGGCTTTAAAGGAATAGTTTCACATTTTGTCTCAGCTTTCTTATGCCTCCACGTAGGTGATAGCCATGGCTGGAGGTATTATGCTTGTGGTTTGTATGTCCGTCTGTCCCATTCTCATGAATGCGATATTTCAAGAACACCTTGACAGAGTTTCGTTAACATCTAATCAGACTCAAGAATGAACTGATATATAATTCATATGTAATGGAACGATGTAAGAGAGGTACAGATCTTTTTATCATACTTTGGCAAGAGGGCGAATAAGCATTTATCCTAAAATGTCAAATTGTTTCTTTACTGATACCTGCTAAATCAACAACTTGTCACCATGTCTGATTGTTCTCTCTTCTCTTGCCCTCCCTGTGAAGCTGAGGATGGAGTACCTCTCCCTCATGCACTCCATTATTCGCTCGACGGACTACCTCGAGCACCAGCACCGCCTGTCTGACCTGCAGGGGGTGCTGCAGAGGATTCTCAGGGAGGAGGAAGATCCAGGAGAGGATGAAGGGAGCGCCACAGCCAAACAGATGGATAAGCTAATCGTACAGCAGATCTACAAGGAGTTCCCACAGATCTGTGAGAACCAGGACTAACCGTATCAGTATCACGCTCACACACTGTAGTCTGCTCCCATCTGCTGCAGGGAGGTACAATAAAGCTTGAAAGAGGAAGACCTGGCGTTTGATGGGACGTCCTGTATTCTGTGCCAGCCTGTGCTGAGAGAAGCTAATCAAAGTTTGCCAATGTTTTCTTGGACTTGTAGTCCAGAGCTGCAGCACGCGTGTGATGTTGATTTCAGAGATTTACCTTGTTTTTCACAGCTTTTCCCTTCTCAATTGATTTTTTTTCTTTTGTTCTTCAAGGAGGGAAAATACGACAAATGCACAAAAACACTTTTAGGTTTCGTCAAACTTGGAGATTAAAAGTAGCCAAAATATAGGCCAAACCTTGGAGCTGTCTCACAGTGAATTCTCAGCAATAATAACCTTAAAAACACACACGATGTAACTGTATGTGCTCACAGTATTATGAATTTAAAGTAATAACAATCCCAACTAAAGCTTATTCCAACCAAATCATCTTTAACCAAATTTTCTTTAGAGCAAATAAAAGGTCGTGAGTGACAGATCTGAAGTCGTGTTACAGATAAAGGTGCCATTATTTGAACTGTTGTGGGAATACTTTATGTGCTTCCCTTGTAGTGGGACCAAACTACTGTGTGTTACTGCAAGCATTATGTTCTTAATAGAGTATAATACTCAAAAAAAGCTGACTTCCTGTTTCATTCACCCCCTCATTCAGTATATTTAGAGCCGAAGTCGAGTAGAGCGAGCTGAACGAGTTTACTGTTTTAGTGAGGAGGAAAAAAAAAGCACACTCTGACTGGTGTGTTGTCATTACCAAGCCTTTAGCTGAGCAACCTGCTGCTACATATTGAGTCTCTCCTGTGTTCTCAGTCTGGTACTCTTCTCTCTTTACTGCTTTTCAAACACATCGAGATGTTTGCTCTGTACTTACATATGCAAAGCTCCGAAAGCATCAACTGTTTACAGATTAATGTCTGTTCTCTGCGTTCACATTCAAACTAACTGTGCTGCAATAACGCTTTCTACAGCAACCTGTAGTATCGCTGTAACATACTGAGTCTTGGCTTTCTGGAGGGGAAATGTTCTGCAGTTATTACTTAAGATAATACATTAGTCAGTGTTGTTGATTTCCACTTATTATTTGATGGTCCTACTGAAAGTCAATGGAGAGGGAATACAGGGCATTTCTTTTATCTCCTCGTGGTTTTAATATTTTAACAGCAACATGTACTTTTCCTTGTTTCCTCCCCTGTGATGTCGTGATCAATGTTCTCCCATCTTACACTTTAACATATCTGTTTTTGTCCCTGGCATGGCCTCCCCGTCTGGAGATGGTAGAATCCAGAAGTGGTATCAGTTTTTAGTTGATGTCCGAGTGTTCGTTCATTGATTCTCTGTGTGTCTGTTTACAGCGTGTGTGTGAGAGAGGTGAGCGTCTCTTCTTTCCAGGATTAACATTGTCTGCAAAAGTGCTGCGACCATGTTATAATAAAACTAATAAAGCTATATTTTAACAGTGGAAATGGTCAGAGTGGTTGTTGAATATATAACAGTACATTTTGGTGACTTTTACTGTTACAGTCACTGTTTTTTGTGTTACTGTTGGCAGCAGAGAGACGTAGCTGAGTGTGTCCAGCAAGTCTGAAGCTGCCCATAGAAAACACATATTTAACTAATTCTCAGTGTTCCTTCAAAACCCCTTTCCTATGGGTATGTTTGTGTGTTGCTTTTCTTGTAAACCTTTGGTTTATATCCAGCACTGTAAGCTATATATTCATTTATTGTATCAATGATAAAAAGGAAATCCTCCTGACACCCTGTGTCCTCATATGAGGACATCACATTTTTGGTTATTGACCTTACACTTCATTCTACCTAAGACCTGTTGTCCTCGTTTGTGGACACTTTTTGTGCCATCTAGTGGTAGTAAAAGCAAAGTACACTAATCCATGTGAAAACAAGTTGGCAGCCATCTCTGCCAAGTCAGTCTGCAGCCTATCCTGACACAAAAGAGGACAAGGTCTAAAACCTGATCACATTTTATGGTTGAAACGTGTTAATGTATGATTACTAATGTTTGTAGTTTGACATGGCAACAAATTTGACTAATTTTAGCAACAGTAACAAGATAAGATGCTGTTAATTAGGAAATACTCATTTGAGGACAGTGGGACTTTATTATCATTGACAATGTTTTGTTTATTATACTTATCGGGTCCTACTGATCACAAATATCTAGGAGAAATTAAAAATGCATACAAAAAAGTTCGGGTCTCAGGAGGATATGGTAAACTCATCAGTGGTGTAGGGTAGTTATGATGGGCCCCTGTGCACGCTATTGTGCACATATCGTCCCGGTATATGATCAGAGACCTGACATTGGATAACATCAAGATACATATTACCCAGCGATCATCATTGCAGTTGTATAAGACAAAAAATACCAAAGCAAACAGGAAATTAGTAATTTAATAATTGTAACTGTTGATTCATAGTTATAGAATAAGCATGTGATTTTGTTATAGATGCGACTGACTATTTTACAAAAAATTTTTTAAAAAAACATGACAGAGATGGGTTTGCCTTTTTTGAGGGCATATATCACAAATGGCACTGTTTTTAATTTAATGAGAGTTCCTCTTTGAACACAGGCATATTTTCAAGGTGGAATCACTCATAAGGACCCATTCTCTACCCAACACATTGTTGGAGGTTTCACTCTCTCTATGGGCCCCCCCACCACACGGCCCTCGGTGCAACCACACTGCCTACACTGTCTCTATTGACGCTCCTGAAACTCATATTGTAATATTGAAATTTATTAATCACAGAAAGAAAGAAAAAAAAGATTTAAGACGCATTAAACTGAACACTGAATGCAGGTGAAATTTAAAGACGTACAAGATGTTTTATATTATATAACAATCTTACGCTATCTTTCCTCTTCATCCTCTTCCTCTAAACATGCATTGATAGGTGTTCAATTGATTTAAAAAATGACTTATCTTTATGTGATATTATAACTTTTATATGGATTTTTTTTAACATAAACAAAGAATTTAACTAGGCTATTATTATTCATTTGAATTTTACATCAGCACATAATTGAACAGATGATATAATAAACCAGATCGTTTTGTTTACGTGTATTATTGATAGGGTTGTTTTTTCACATTTGTTTTAGTTGACTTTAAGGTCCAGTGTGTGGGATATAGCGACATCTAGTGGTGAGTTTGCGACCCACAAACAACTAAAACTTCTCTGTGCCAGCTGTGAAGGAGAAGTACGGTGGCCGATAATTATATTATTATTATTATGCATGCATACTCTTATTGTGATGGCCCCAGAAGAATGCTGAAGTTGCTGAAATGGTAAAACATTCTTAAAAATCGGTATATAGGCTAAGCATTTTTAAATTTTAAGAATGTAAGAGTCACTTTAGACCCACAACAATAAATGAAAATTACAATGTTAAAACAAAATAATGGTTATTTGTTTCCATATAATTTTCTGTCAGAGCCACAGGGAGCCACTGGAGAGGGGCCAAAGAGACACATGCAGCTCTGGAGCCACAGGTTGCCCTTTCTTTTTAACAAAATTTTATTTAACAAATTGCACATATCAGTACAGTTCCTGAATTGTAACCCAGTCTTCTACAATATCTTATTCTGAATATGAGTTTATGAGTGAGACAAGGGTAATAAATGGTTAAGGAAATCCTGTATCTAGACTTTGTTTTTGTTTTGTTTATTTATTTTATGAGCATTAAATACATCTATGTTTTGTCCTGTTTACACATTCAAAACTCTTTTCTGTAAAATGAAATAAGGGCTGACACGAAAAGATGATAAATGCGATTACATCTTTGGCCCAATAAACAAACAAAAAAAAAATAAAAAATTGGCAGAAAAAATATCACTCATTTTGACAATAACCATAGTGCAAAAATATGATTAAATTAAATTAAATTAAATTAAATTAAAAAGAAACAAGTAACAAACAAACAAAAAAAACAGGGGGTTTAGGATGAATGAATAATGAAAAGGAAAAAGAAACTGAAGGCGGTGCATCTGTAACAGTCCAGACTAAGAATAAACAGCCCATCATCACCCAAAAACAATCAGCACACAACTCAGATGGAAAACTAGTGTTTCTTTTTTTTTTTTAATCAAGTCCAAAGTCCAACGATTATTCCAGGAGAGCACCTATTTCCATAGACATATATACATAGACGCCGCATTGACTGCCGCTGCCTATCAGAGCCGACGTCCTCGCCGGCCGCCATCTTGGATGGGTCTCGTTTCGCCTCCACAATGCATTCACTTCTATTGAGGAAGGAGCTGTATGCACAAGTAAAATAGAATAACTCACTGAATTTTCAACTGATTTTCACACGGTTTGGTTTGTTACAAACGGCACACATGTAGTTATGATACAGGATGCTTTCGTACATTAAAAATGCGGGATTTCATGCTTTAATACTTTCTGCAGATAGCAACAGCATGTTATTTAGGTCATAACAGTTATTTTTTTCACCTCAACCCCAGAGTGGGATATATATATATATATATATATATATATATATATATATATATATATCATAGACTGTATAAAATAATATATTATATATATATATATATATAGGCTATATGTATATATATGTATATATATATATATATATATATATATATATATATATATATATATATATATATATATATACACACACACAGTATTTATATACTGTATAAACACAATATACACAATACAAAACATAGTATAGCATATTATGTATAGCGCACCTTTGTGCACATATTCACTTTTCCACCAGCTGTGCTGCAAATATCCCCTGCTGCTCATCCTTCTGTATCTTTTTTCAAATTATCTTGACCACAGTCCCATTTTCATAGTTATAATACCAATACCAAAATTAATTTCAGTGTTTATGTAAATATTGAAAATGTTTTTTTTACTACTTTTGAGGGATCACAGCAGTCAGTGTAATAAGAATAAGAAGAACTTTATTAATCCCCAAAGAAGTCTGTAAGATCATCTATTTAACAAAGAATTATTAAGTCTGATGGCTGTGGGTATAAAAGAGGGTGGGTGGGTGTGAGAAATAAACTCAATCAACAATCAAGCTTTTTCTTTATTAAAATATATTAATAAATTTATTAATATGCTATATTATTAATATGCTATACTATGTTTTGTATTGTATATATTGTGTTTATACAGTATATACAGTATAGCATATATATATATATATATATATATATATATATATATATATATATATATATATATATATATATATATATATATAAAGTATTAAAGCATGAAATCCCGCATTTTTAATGTACAAAAGCATCCTGTATCATAACTACATGTGTGCTGTTTGTAACAAACCAAACCGCGTGAAAATCAGTTGAAAATTCAGTGAGTTATTCTATTTTACTTGTGCATACAGCTCCTTCCTCAATAGAAGTGAATGCACTGTGGAGGCGAAGCGAGACCCATCCAAGATGGCGGCCGGCGAGGACGCGCTCAGGCACTCGATGCGGCGTCTATGTATATATGTCTATGCCTATTTCACAACAGCTTAGCTCACATTTCTTTACAGTTAAAACATGCCAGTACCGTTTTTATTACCTTTTTTTTTATTGGTACACGATTTAATAGTATTTATTACATTTTCAAAATCTCTATAAAACACAATAAAGAGGTGCTTTTGACCAGCAGGTTGCCGTTACACTGGAATTTTAATCAAGTTTCAAACAAAAGTTGGCAGTTTCCACCCGGAGGCCAAACAGGGACGTACCAGAGTACAGGTGTGTCGCAGTCAGACCGGTCCGGGTGGGTAAGTGGGTGAAAGGTCCAACAGTCAGGGGTGACAGCAGCTGACAAACACACACCTCAGTCACTGAGACGCAGTCCAACAGGTAACATGTTTTCACTTGTCTGTTATTTCATGTTCGTCTCTCGGTGTGTTTTTGAATTTGTTTCCGGTGGCGGTGTCTTTCAGTCCGGTGTGTTTCTTTCTTCCTGCAGAGCGGAAAGTAAAAATGTCCAAACAACAGTCGATCAGTCCGATGAAGAACTTCTTCGCCGGAGGATTTGGAGGCATTTGCCTCGTCTTCGCCGGACATCCTCTCGACACCATTAAGGTGATAACTGCATTTATACACGTCATTATATTAGGACACAACCAAGGAGAGTGCATCCGGGGACACTGCAGACAGCAGAGCCAGCATAGACTAACATATGTGTGTGTGAGAGAGAGAGAGAGAGAGAGAGAGAGAGAGAGAGTCAGCTGTGTGGATGTAACACACTCCTGTAGATATTAATGCTGCTGCCCTTTGACCCACATTCAGTCTCTCGTATCGTATATGACTCAGCTCACTGCTGGTGTTGTGGTCTCTTCCACAGACAGGGCTCACCTGTAAGCAGGAGTGTCGCCATGCATTATCTTTGCATTAGACCTACTGTTAGTGGGTAAATACTCCTTAAAGGGATAGTTCGGATTTTTTTAAAGTGGGGTTTTATTGGGCACTACTAGTGAGTGTATTACATACAGCAGATGTCAGTTGTTTGAAGAAGCAGGCTGGAGTCCCACATGGGATGTAAGTAATGTACTGCTGTGAATGGGGTCACCACAAAAACATATTTTAGCCACCTTAAAGAAGTCCCACCCACAATAATCTATACCAGTTTAAGTGTACGCTACACTGAGAGTATTTTCACAGCTTTACTTTTCCATCAGCCAGTTCTGACCGGAAGATATTAACATCTTAAGTTCCTCATCAATGCTCACCAGACTCCATTGACAAAAACAGTAATTTTAGCTTGCTGAACACAGGACCTGCTGGTCTACTACTGCTCAGATCAGTTAGTTAGTTTGTGTTATTGTGTGACTTTTGTGAATATGAACCAACCCGTTTAAATGCTGAAGTCACAAAATAACACAGACAAACTAACTGATGGAGGCAGTAGATGAACAGCAGCTCCTGTGTCCGGCAATCTTAAATCACTGTTATTCTCAAGGGGGTTTGGTTTTGAAGAGAGCAATAAAACAGCTTCACTTTCCCATTGGAAATCAATGTCTGATGGTAAAGTAATGCGGTGAAAATACTCTCAATATAGCGCACACTTAAACTGATATTGCTTTTTTAGGTGGGACGTCTTTAAGGTGCCTAATATATGTTTTTTTGCTGACCCCATTCACAGCAGTAGATTGTCTAGCTTCCATGTCAGACTCCAGCCTGCGTCTCCAAACTGTGGATGCATGCTGACCCCACTTCAAAAAATCTGAACCATACCTTTTAATAGAGCAACACTAGATCAATCAGACAATTTCCCAGTATTAGCTTCTGTCAGATAATAGCCTTAATATTTCGGTATCAGTGTATCGGACGAAACTGCTGTTCAGAAATGCCAAAGATGTGTTTGAGGTGCTTTCGAAGAAGTTTTGTCATGTTTATTTTTTAACCACAAACTTCCAGGTGACACTACGATCACAGTTCTTTAACCCCCGAGGAGCAGAGTAACAAGCTGTAAACATAACACCATGTTCCAACTTAAAAAGTCGTTAAGACATAAACATTGGCAGACAGTTGACTATTTACACATCAAGTAGACTAAGGGCAACACCGGTATTTATTTGGAGTCGTGTTTCTGGCCACTAGGCAAATGAAGTCCAGCATTTACTCTCTAAACATCTGGCTTATTCACAGTTTGACTTGTTGTCAGTGTTTAAACGTGGTGTCCAATTTCTTTATCGACCTGCGCAATCAGTCGACTGGTTGATTAAACGTTGCCGCCCTCACTGTCATGTCTTAATTATCCAGTGTATTTCCTAAAGATTTGTTGTCCTAAATGTTATATTATAACTTACATTTAGTGAGCTGTTGTAGGATGATGTGCAATTTTCTGTTGCAAAACATTTAAGCTGCATTAAAATACGATTTGCTTCCTAAACAATGTGATTAACGATTTCAAATGGCTCTTACAATATATGCAGTATATTTTGGACAGTGTTTAACCCTATAGATTAGATTAGATTAGATTAACTGCTTTCTTACTTTAAGACTAGTCGACTCGTCTTAATTTAAACTTCTGTTTAAAATTAGTCATTAGCAACATCCCTTGTGCAGACTGCTGCCACTGTAATGCTTGTTTCCATACGTGTGTGTGTGAGGTCAATACAAACTCAAGCATCCTCTTTCCTCCTCAGGTGCGTTTACAAACTCAGCCCGTGCCCAAACCTGGAGAGAGCCCGCTGTATGCTGGAACCATTGATTGTTGTAAAAAGACTTTAGCCAAAGAGGTAAGGATGCATGCTGCCTTAATATTAGAGATATATTAAATAAAATCTTGTCATTTCCTCCCTCATGCTGATGTTTTCTTGTTATCTTCCTCCCTCACAGGGTCTGAGAGGGCTCTATAAAGGCATGGCGGCCCCGATCATCGGAGTCACGCCCATGTTTGCTGTCTGTTTCTTTGGATTTGGACTGGGAAAGAAACTACAACAGAAGCACCCTGAAGATGTCCTTACGTAAGTGACTGCTCTGTCGCAGGTGGTCGCACTGCTAACTTATAAACGCCCTACGGGTGATAATATGTCAGTACTCTGTCTCCTGCAGGTATCCACAGCTGTTTGCTGCGGGCATGTTGTCTGGTGTGTTCACCACGGTCATCATGACTCCTGGAGAGCGCATCAAATGCCTCCTACAGGTCAGATGTCATGTGTTTGTACAGATACATATAATCTAATCACTGTGTGCTGTGCTACTGAATAACAGTAGATTCCATATGCCAGAATGAAATGACAGTAAGTGTAAACTAATGTCAAAGTGTGTGTGTTTCTGTGGGTGCAGATTCAGGCATCTTCAGGAACAGTGAAGTACGCCGGACCCATGGACTGTGTCAAACAGCTGTACAAAGAGACTGGGATCAGAGGAATCTACAAAGGCACCGTTCTGACTCTCATGAGAGGTACGGCTAGGCAGTCTGTCGAGATTATACCGATAGCGTGATATGAGCAACCCACAGATATGTTGCATTTGGATGTTACCATGTAGCGGATACATCTAAGGAAGAGATCATGTTTTGGCTTAAAATACCTGGTTTTGGTGGCACAATCCCCGCTGGGAAAGCAGCTATGTGTCAGGAAAAAACAACCACGCTGCATGGCACTATTGCCGGTGAAAAGTCAGCAACGGATCACTAAAAAAAAACTAGGTTTAGTGTGTAAAAAGCAGCTGGAAACACAGCAAGGACTCACTAACAACACCCAGTTTTATTGATTGTGGGTCTGGAACAGTGTTCTGCAGCGATCTGCAGCCTGGCAGGCGTCTTGCTCAGGTGTCACGCCATCCTCCTGAGTCATCTCATATACTACGTGACTTTAGAAACGTTGGTATGATACATATGAAACATGAAATGCAACATAGTTGTGGTTTACAGAAGCGTTCAGTGCCAACATTTTCTTTGACTGCAACTCGGCTGGATGTGACAGTAGATTATATAATAATAAGAGTATAGTAAGTGTTGTGTTTTCTGGATTTTAAAGGCCGCATTACAGTATGATTATGTAATTTTCTGAACTTACCACATAATTCTACCTGTTCTATTATGTGCCTTTACCCACACTAGTATGAAACCACCAGCATAAATGTGTATCGTGTCACATGTGACCCCGTGTGTGCACGAAAATGGAGACCCGCTCATAAAAACATCGCTCCACAGTGCTACTAGAGGTCAAAATTTCTACCTGGTACCACTAAAGGTGAACTCCACTGATATTACACATCAGAGTGTGTTAACAGGTGTTGGGTAGTACTACTGCATATGTGAAATAAGTTGCTGACACACCTTAATCTCCAACAGCAGTGTCGGCACTTGAGTTGCTATGTGGGTAATGTTGGAGCCAGGTTTTTACAAGACGGAAGAGAGCATGGTAGTGCTGGGTGATACACTGGTGCACCAGTTTTCCTGTACAATATGAATTTTCCATATACCGCAATACCAGTGCATAGCTGAAACAGTTGCTGTAATTCTTATAAATAGGCAGCAAAATATTTAATAATGCTCACCGCATAGAGCACCACGGTCAGGGCAAACTGGGCAGAGTGTATCGAGATGGGACCCCTACTAACTTTGTACCCTTCTTACAAATGGTTTGGTTATAACTTTACAACCCAACTAATAATAACCCACGACTAACTCTTTAACAGGACATGGGATAATAAAGATGATATCTCAGCTACATCAGATTTGTCCCATTTTTGTAGCTGTCCATCATGAGTCTGACATTGTTAATACTTAATTTATGTACCATATGATGTTGTCATCCTCGTCCAGCTTTAACTTGTGGCCCCTGTTCCTTTTTCTTGAGGCAGTTTGTCACGTTGTCATGATTTGTAAGCCTCGCCTTTAAGTATTCAGCTGACTGACGTGCAAACTAATCCGACCCTCTTTTGTAACTGGGATTGTAACTGGGATTAAGTTACTTCTGAAATAATTTTCTTAAAGTGTTTTCATTATTTTGTCTACCCTTCTGTTGGGTTGTTATTACAGTCTCTTAGTTAGTGTGTCTGCATGTGTTAAGAACAACACAGTATGTGTATGGTGGTCATCTGATTGGATTAACTCTGTAACTTTTAAACTCATAATAAACCACCATATATTCAATCAGAAAACATAAAGTACTGCTTACATAGAAACATTCACTTTAACTATATTTCTTATGTGATGGAGGTTATGATGCAGCTGAAGTGACTCTTTTTTTTGTGTGACTCAGATGTCCCAGCCAGTGGAATGTACTTCACGTCCTACGAGTGGTTGAAGAACCTCCTCACACCTGCAGGAAAAAGGTGAATATTAGTTCTGCCCTCAAGGTATTTACAACTTTCAGTTAAATTGTGACAAACACCGCTGACTGGTGGGACCTGTTGTCTTCTGCCTGCAGCCACAATGAGCTCAGCGTCCCCAGTGTGCTGTTTGCCGGGGGGATGGCTGGCATCTTTAACTGGGCCGTCGCAATTCCAGCTGACGTACTCAAGTCTCGTTTCCAAACAGGTTTGTTCTCAGATTCCACGAATGTCTGAAATTGTTAAGTAAAGAAGTTCAGTCAAACACTGGCTGATTTTATTTTATTTTATTTAATTTTTGCCAGCTGTGTTTCTGTCTTTTGTTTTTTAAAATGTGTCCTAAATTCAGTTCCATGTGGCAGTAAAGGGGTCGTACCTAAACATAGAATAGTTCAGTGTTTAGAGTCTGTGAAGATTCTCCATCATCCAGGTACTACGATATCTAGAAGTACTTTGTCAGTTGAAACTGGGTTTAATGGAGGGGTAATAATTCCCGGTACTCTGCACCAGTTAGTGGTTGCCCTTTGACTTACTACCTCTAGAAAAAATGTCTTCACTTTTGTCCATACTGCTGAAGATAATGTTTTCTTTTACAATCCACTTTGTCTTAAAATCATGTGTCTGTCATGTCTCCTGCAGCTCCTGAAGGAAAATATCCCAACGGTTTCCGGGACGTTCTGCGGGAGCTGATCAGACAGGAAGGCGTGGGCTCTCTGTACAAAGGCTTCAATGCTGTCATGCTTAGAGCTTTCCCTGCAAACGCAGTGAGTGCACTTAACTTATTCTTCAGTTTCAGAAACACTGAACATGTTTCCTTCAGCCCGAGGTGCTTACACGAAATACAGCATAGTCATAAACATGATACATGATAGAAGAAAATGTGTGAGAAAGTGAGAATATCTTCGCGATGTGGATTTTTTCTGACAGTCAACACTGTGATCAGTGTACCTGTTATTGTGGATATATGAAAATAACTAATAACTGATAACTGACAGATACAAATAATGCAATATAACAGAAATACACAGCGTTTTGAAGAGAGTTTTGTCTTGAGACCAAAAACAAAGCTATAGACTATAAATTGTATTGCACAGATTATGCAGCCAGGAATGCACAGATTTGTACATTGGAGAAAACAAACAACCACTCCATAAGCGTGTTGCACAGCACAGGAGAGCCAGCTCCTCAGGTCAAGACTCAGCTGACCATTTACATCTAAAGGAGACGAAGGAATACTCCTTCAAGGACAGCACTATTTACATCTTGGCCAGCGACGACAGATGGTTTAAAAGAAGCCATTTCGGTCAAAATTGAAAGACCATGGCTAAACAGAGGTGGTGGCCTAAGATACCACCTGTCACCTACTTACAGTACAGTCCTGAGATTCCTCCCCAGATGGTTTGACACCCATTCCCACCTGGACCCACATAACCAATCGACACACATGAAGGCTGGGTGGGTCAAAGACTCACGTGGGACCTTAACAACTCGGAAACTCAGAGCTAACATGTGACCTCAAGGACTCTGTAAGGTTTCACACCCACACAGACTTTAAAGCCTGTGACTCCACACCAGTCCCTTAGCACTGAAAAAGCCTCTTGGACGAGAGGTGAACCGTCTTCAAGAAACTCAAGCAAGTCCAGTCGCCTACAATATAGCACTAAAGATGGCCAACACATAGTATATTTTCACACCTCAAAACACCAAAATCTGTTTTTTCTCCCCCACGAGAATGGTAATGTAAAAAGAATCAGTGTTTCCAGTTTTAAATCCAGTAAACATGTAACTCTGAATTTCCCCCGTGGGGTGGCTATGCTCAGCTTTAGAGATACGGTGAGGAGCTCGGACATCCGGAGGGAGCTCGGAGTAGAGGAAAGTGTGATGGCCATTTTTTTACTCTTGTCTGACATTTATAAGAGCAAGAAAAATAATTGGAAGATGAATCTATGATGGAAATTATTAGTAAGTTGGTTAGTTGCAGCTCTAGCTGACAGTAGAGAGGTGACAGGAATATCATGCAGTCAAGATCCCTGAACCTGACCATGGGATGTTCTAATGACATCGTCAGCATCTTAAAGCTGACATCATCTCACAGTAGCACTGCTTGAAATTTGCAAAGACAAATATGTAGGTTTTGTAATGCTGTAAGGGCACAGTTATTCTTTAGTGAGCTCTGCAGCAATAAAAAAAAAAAAGATTTTGTACATTTTGTCATAGAAAATGTTGTGTTTAAACTCAGTCATTTAAAGATTTTATCTGTTTGTTTCCTCTCCAGGCTTGTTTCTTAGGATTTGAGCTCGCAATGAAGTTCCTAAACTGGGCAGCACCAAACCTGTGATGAAGACTCAGCGTCGCCTTGTATGTGAATCCCAGGAACAGAGCTGCTTAAAACAACACCGTTATAAGCAGCACACACACACAAACACACACACACACACTGAATCACAAAGAGATTTTATCAGTTTTCCAGTAATGTGCTTGATTATCTTTGAAATCTTATGGTACTGTAGAGCACGCGAATCATTCAGATCTGCGGAGGGTTCAGAGCAGACCAGTAAACACACACACACACACACACACACACACGCAGTCGAATGTTCTCACTCCTTTTTGTTTGACTTTTTTTTTTTTAAATTGTGTTATTTTTTTATATTAGAAAAGGAGTGAAGAGAACATGCCGTGCCTTACCTTCTGTTATTATCTGCGAGCAGGTGTACATATCAGGGACAAGGTGCATTATGTTGTACTGTGTGTGTGTTCAGTCTCTCTCAGCAATACACGCCTTTCAGACTGTCTGCTTCCTGTACGGTCACCCTCCACTCAGTGACCACCAATGCTCACTACACTTTCTGTTCATGTGAAATTATGAGCGTAGTTATAATGAGATTGATCAAACAGTATATGAATGTCATCATGTAAAGAAATAAAAAACAGAATTCATCTTTAGAAATAAGACTCATGCTTTTTTTTCCTCTAAATTCACTTTTTATTTGGATTTATTGTCATAAAACGTAGAAGCTTTGATCGTCTGTGCTTATTGAAACAACTGCAACAAAGAACGACAATAAACTGAGTGATAATTCATATTAAAGACAGTAGATCAATAGAATTTAAGGAGAAATTAAATAATAAAAGAAGAAATAAAATGCATAGTGAAAAAATACAGAAGTTAGTCAGTAGAGCCAGTTGTTCTTTCATCATAAGGATGTAATAATTCCCATTTCAACCATCAGTTGAAGGTATTTTTAGTCATGACTTCTGCCTGCAGCATTTAACATTCAAAATACAACCACAACCTCATTTCCAAAAAAGTTGGGATGCTGTTAAAATGTAAATAAAAACAAAATGCAATGATGCTATGATAAACTCAGGAAAATAAGTATTCAACATGTCAATTTTTTCCATTGCACATACTTCAAATGAGGCTATTCACATGAAAGTTAGACCAGACATTGGTATCAACACAGTAAAACAACACTGATAAAGAAATCATAATGTTTCAATCCATAAAAATTCTGTGCAGTAAAGTGGAACGACACAGGAAAAAGAACTGAACATGTACTTGGAGAAGCTGCCTTGATGCTTCTTGTGTAAAGAAACTAATCCTCAGTGTTCAGATAAGATTTTGGCCCACTCCTTCACACACAGACTTTAAATCCTCTTCCTGTTCTTCAAAGGACAGGTGATGTGACACAACGGTAAACATGCTGCTGTCCCAACTTTTTTGGAGTGCGTTGCAGCATCAAAATCATAACAAGTGTATATTTACAAAAAACAATAAAGTTTATCAGTTTGAACATTAAATATCTTGTCTGTACTGTATTCATTCGAATAGTGCTGTAGAGACAAATCATTGCATTGCTATTTATGATTATGTTTTACACCACAGGGTCCAGATTTGTCTTTAGTCATTATCAAGGTTCACACACTTTAATATATTCAGCGTCATACTTGTGTTTGGCCATGTCATTGAGCCTGCTGTCTCTGTGAACCAGTGTTTAACACAACATACCAATTTTTTGGGAATTGGGGCTGTAGCTCAGGCATCCTTGAGAACTGGGACAAATCATGTCCTACTGAAACAAAGCCTTAAAGGCTATTTGATTTCAGGGGTGAAACGTTTTTAAAGGATTTATATGTATGAAATAAATAATATTTATAATGTATTTTTATGTTTCAAACATTTCAACTTGTTCTGTGCCAGGAAACAGCCCCATCCCAGACAAAAATTCACCACTTCAGACCATTAAAAATGTGTTAAAAGCTGTCAAAACCTAACCATACATACTGATAACGGTGGTGTGAAATGTACTGCTAGAATCATCTTTGTTTTAAAATATATTTTTGTGAATATATTCTGTCCCAGATTTTTGTCAGCTCCGTCAGATTTCTCCAAAATGTTATTTAATCAGCCATAAAGGGGTCAGCTATATCCTAAGGACTCCTGTCTCACTGGTTTCTATAAAAGCAGGAATGATGCTCAAGTGCTGGTAATTTTTCTATTTTATGAAAAATTCATTACATAATAATGGTATCGGAAAACTAAATAAGAATTATGGTTAAAAGATGAGTATTATGATTAGCAGTATCTTAGCTCTTTGCAACTTTGAGAAATAAAATGGCTTCTCACTACGGCTGTGAATTTAATAAATATATAACTTTTTATTTTTAAAAAAACTCTACTGTCAGCTCCATCAGATCTTACCTTTGACATGTATGAAAAAAATGTAATCACTGGGAGGTTCAAAGTCAAGACCTTTTAAATATTTTGTCCCAGCCTAATTAAAGAGTAAAGATAGAAAACACAAAACATCTCAAGAACAAGTGATCTGAAACCACAGGAGACTTGTATCTACCCAGAGCACTTCTTCCAAAACTTAATGAACCTTTAGCCAGGAAGTAAATGAACTGCACTTGTATAGCGCCCTTCTAGTCCTCTGACCACTCAATGTGCTTTTTACACTATGAGTCACATTCACCCATTCATATTCACGTTCATACACTGGTAGCCGAGGCTACTATACAAGGTACAACCATATGCCATTGGGGGTAATTTGGGGTTTGGTGTCTTGCTTGAGGATGCTTTGGCATGTAGGCCGGAGGAGCCGGGGATCAAGCTGTTGATCTTCCTTTTGGTGGACAACCTGCACTACCTCCTGAGCCACAGCCACCCCATGGCGTCACAGTGGGTAAAACCAAAATATACAATGAGGATTTTTCTTTTTGTGTCCAGCAGCTGCAGGATTTCACGTCATGAGTCTTTTGAAAACCCAGAGGAGTTTTTTTTCCAGACAAAACTTCTCTCCATAAAGCTGAATTTCAAGGTCAGCTTCATGTTTTCTGTTGTGAGTCACATGAATTCAGTCTCAGTCTACCCCAGGGTATCCTCTCCCTGACTCTTTCACATTTCAGTTTTAAACACACTGAGTTACTTCCTTGTTGTTGCAGACCCCTATAAAGTTTTTAGATGGCTTTGTAGTTTGAATTGAACATACGCCGCTATTAGAATACTCGTGCACTTTTATAAACATACCTATCTGATGATGTCTGTCTCTGCAGCTTTTTAACACCAGCCTGACTTCCAGGATAAACAGTTTTAAGTCCTCTCTGTCTGTGTGTTGTTACTTTGCCAAATCATCAAGTTTTGAGCTGTAATCCATCGGACAGCCTTTAATTACATCTGATGTGAAAAGTCCTGGTCAATACTTTCCGACAGGCCGTGCTAAATAAAGAAATCAATAAGCTGCTGAATGTTGGAGAGAATGGAACGAGAGGAGGAGGAGTCAGTTCGCTCTGGACAGATGTATGTTTATGAAATCTATGGGACAGGCTGATGCTTAGATTTTTTTTTATTTTAAGTCAAAATATTTGATCTTTAGGTCAGTGGTTTAATTGTGAGCTATACAAGCCGTGACCTCTGCAGCTGCATGATGAGCAATGTGGAGATACCAGCTGGTTTGAAAGAGCTGCTGCAGGGATACACAGTGGAGGTGCTTCGCCGCAGGCCGCCTGACCTGGTGGAATTTGCAGTGCAGCATTTTACACAAATTCTGGACCGCCAAAGAAATGACCAACGGGCCAAGAAACGCAGCCCCAAACCTGCACGGAAAGGAGTGACCTTTGAGACAAAGTCAAATAAGACCATCAAGGACAAAGAAGAGGAGGAGGAGGAGGAAGACACTGTTAGTGAGTATTATTACATAATTTTGTGTTTGTTTTCTGCTCCACATCGGCCATCCGCAGATGTTTCAAAAACTAGAAATCTCATAATGTCAAAATCACACAAAGGAAGTGGAAACTGAAATTTGGAAGCTCACAAAAAATGTACAGATGCAAAGTTTTGACCTACAAGGTCACAGTCAGGCAAACACCCATGTGAACAAAACTATGACAATAAAGTATGACGAGCTCTCTTGTGTTATCTACTCTAATACATTCACCTCTGTCTCTGTGTCTCTGCAGAGTGCACCACGGGTAAATACAGTCGCAGAGTTTCAGGTCAGTAACTGGGACAATATGTGTGATGAATATTAATTCATGTTGACCACGGTACAGTGTTTTCATCTGTTTGTCCTGCTGCAGTTTGTGCAGAGGCGTACAACCCTGATGACGATGAGGACGATGACACAGAGCTTCGGGTTGTGCATCCCAAAACGGACGAGCAGCGTCGCAGACTTCAGGATGCGTGCAGAGATATTTTACTGTTTAAAACACTGGAGCAGGTACAACACTGGATGTCATTTTGATGATGATTGTTTCACTAACATAAAGTCATGTTTTAGTCACTTCTCATGACATTACACTGGTTTACATGTATTTCCTGTAAAATTGGAAGAAAAAAGAGTAATTTTTGGCATGAATATTTGTTTTAATATGTCTGGAGCTGCAGTACATATTTGTGCTTAACAAAAAAGGTAACTCAGCATATTAGATCTAAATTAGCCAATCAATGTTATTAATAGATCTAAATTAGCCAATCAATGTTATTAATAGATCTAAATGAAAATTCATTTTTAGCATAGGGTGGCTCCTCTGTAGTGGGCTGTTTATGATTATTTTGTACTTAAACTGAGCTGCGTTGGTGGTGAAAGCAAAAAAAAATCAGTCCAATCGCTGTTACGTTCCCTGTTTTCCTCTAAGACTTTTTATTTTTTGGATTTGGAATAAACCTAGCCTAGCGAGGAACTCCACCACTAACTAGCCACCGCTATTTAGGTTCACCAGAATTTAAGAGATGGGACCAGGTCATAGATGTGTGACGCACTTTAGTTGACGGAATGTTCAAATGTTTTTTTGAGTGTATAGGTTACACATTTTTACAACTGGAAAACGTAAGAATCACTTCGGCCTACAGCTGTGAAAATTTCCATTTCTATATCATTTTTTGTAAAAGCCACATAGAGCCACTGGAAAGGGGCTAAAGAGCAGCAGGTTACCAACCCTGTCCTAACTGCAACCAATAGTTGCCTAACCATAACCGTGACCTAAAATCTAACCTTATCCCAACTTTAGCCAAAGTCTCCAACTTAAAACGGAATGATTTACATTATGGAGACCCAAAAGAAAGGCAAGTCCCCACAATGAGACTGTGTAAACAGCTTTATGTCCCAACAGCATGGGTAATACATGTGCACACACAAAGAGGACCTGATGTGAGTGCAATGTATAAAAAGGTCAGACAGCTGTAGCTTATTCCAACTGCTGCTGCCAGAGTCCTCACTAAAACCACAACACTGGCTTTCTGTGTGTCAAAAAATGGTTTATAAAACACTGAATGGTTTCTGCTGCTTGGCTTAGTTTCCCCCCCAAAAGAACATGGAGAAACAGCATCCAACAAAACAAACTTCGCTCTACCTCTCAGCTCTTTCAATTTGAGGCTGAAGACCTCTCAGGTTGTCGCTGCCTTTTATTAAATAAGATTTGTCAATACTCATCTCTATCTTCGATGTTGGATAAAGTCTTTAGATCTTTTACCTTCCACCGTGCCACCATTGCAATGAGTGCAAAAAATATTTACAATACAATACAATATTTACCTCTGAGATTTAATGGAGTAGAAGTATTAAGTAGCAGAAAATAAAAATACTCAAGTGCAAGTACCTCAAATTATACTAAGTACAGTACTTGAGTAAATGTACTAAGTTACTTTGCACTACTTTTAAACCCCAGTCCTGTGTATATGTCTCTATTATGTCTTGTCTTAATGCACTGCTGTAAAAATAACCTGTCCTCACCTCATGTCCTCCAGGAGCAGTTCTCTGAGGTTTTGGATGGCATGTT